>NW_024610108.1:3997500-4037500 GCF_016920785.2 Ixodes scapularis | reverse complement strand
GAGCCCGCACCCCGAGCGCGGGAACCCCTTGGGCCCCCAACACTACCTGGTCTGTAGCAGTTAGTGTTTGAAGGTGGCCGCGAACCTCCCCAGATGGCCCTGCTCTTGGCATTGGGTTGCCAATGTGCTGGAGCTCGAGTACCTCCACTCCATGGTGAGGGGCTATTCACCGTTGCCTCACCCCTTCCCCGTACCTTACCCATCAGTACGGGGTTTTGGAGGGTAGCGGGGGCGGGGGCACCGCTGCATGGGGGAGTATTCCCGGGTTTCACCTTCCTGTTGTTGTGCAAGTGAGTGTGTCTGTGTGTTTGTGAGTTCCCTTCCCCCATCCCTCCCATCCCTTCCCTCTTCCCTGCGCGCCAGGAAGTGCCTGGGCACGTGTTGCGTGTCGGAAGGTGCAGAGCACTTTGCACCTGTGGTGCGGGCGGGGACGCTCACCGATTATTGCACTGTGCCCGCTTTTTCCGACAGGCAATCACTTTTTTGTTATGTTAGCCCTCTTCGTTCTAATGTGCCTAATTTTGCCCCAATGAGATTTAACATTTCTCCAATTAGTTTAAGAATTTTTTGGTTTTTTAGAATGTTAATTTTATCTTTATCCGTGACAGTGGTCACTTTGCCGGGCAATAAACTGTACACTTGTTCCGCGAGAGGTTTTAGTAACGGGCATTCATTAAGATAGTGCAGGAAATTAACGCACTGCCTCCCGCAGAAGCAGTTTTGGTCGGGAGACAGTTTCACTCTATAGAGGTAATAAGGCAGCCTGCCATGATTGGTGACGACCTGTGAGACGTAAAAGTTTGCTGGAAAATTGTCTGGTATATCGTATATACTAGGGATCCATGTACTCAATTCGGAGTTTTGCCCCTCCTCTTTCCATCGCTGATCCCATTCTTTAAAGAGTTGAATTTTGATTTCTTTTTTGACATAGTTTTTCCCCATGGGTAACGCTACCGGTTCTCCATGAGTTCGCGCTTTATTTGCTAGTTTATCTGCCAATTCGTTTCCCTCCACCCCAGTGTGGCCTTTCACATGCATTAGATTTATACTATGCATTGTTCGAATTGTTTTAATGGTATTTTTTATGAGTTGAATTATTGGATGGTTATTGTGGGGGTTAGCTAGGGCCTGCAGTGTGGATAAGCTATTCGTGAATAGGTTAAAGGTTGTACTGTTTTTAAAAGTTGATATGTATTCCAGACTTTTCAGAATTGCAATCATTTCGGCATCATATATTGTTGCGTGCTTTTCTAATTTGTACATTGCTTTCTTATTTGATTTTTCCGATTCATCTAGTATTATAAGTGCTGCTCCTACCGTCTGGTTACAGACAGATCCATCTGTGAAGATGTTAAGCTGAGCAGTGCTAGGCGCTTTTTTAAAGAATGATACAGCTGTTTTTTCTGCTGGGTGCGTATCCCAGGGATCTAACAGTTTTTGGATTTTTTCCGTCTCCCAGGTCGTCCCAAGTATAGTGTGGTCACTGTTTCTCTGAAACAAGTGAAATGACGCGGCTTCTTTATCGAGTGTTAGTGCTATTGGCATAATGTTTGAGAGAATATTAAGGTTGATATTGCTAACGGTGCGGTATGCTTTAGTTATTTTCAAAAGCGGCGTTCTTTGTACTGACTGTAGCTTTCTGGCCAAGTGCGAATTGTTTGTATTTTTCCACCATACGGGGGCGGCGTACGTAATTGCTCGTTCTATTCCTCTGATATAAATGTCTCTGAATTGTGTCCCCTTGATGCCCCAGTTGACCCCGGAAAACATGCCGAGGGCTTGGGTGCTTTGAGTTATTTTAGATTTTAGATATTCTGCATGTGCCGTGAATGTCAGTTTTGAGTCGAAAACGACCCCGAGGATTTTTAATGAATTTACATGAGTGAGGTTGCGACCTCCCAATTTAATGGTTGGTACTCGTTTTTTATACCGATCTCCAATATCAAGAACTTCGCACTTGGCCGGGTTAAAGCTTAGCCTTTTTTCATCTCCCCATTCTTTAATGAGGTTTAGCGCCCGGTTTGCATTGGCCTCCAGTTCTTTCCGTGATTTTCCCGTCACTATTAGGGTTACGTCGTCAGCAAATGCCTGAATCGTTATATTGTTTTCGCATCTTTGTTGAAGAAGATCCGCAATAACAACATTGAAAAGAAGTGGACTGAGGGGTGAACCTTGCGGACACCCCTTTACTGAGCCGATAGTAATTTTTTCGCTTTTTGTTAAGTAGGACATTTTGCGGTTTGTCAAAAAGTCTCGAACCAAATTGAAGAGATTTCTGGGGCAGTTGTTTTCTCTTAGTTTGTTAATTACTACTGGGGCCCAGAGCGAGTTGAAGGCTCCCTTGATGTCCAGAGACACCAAGATTGCCCCCTTCCCCTCCCTCTTGACGTCCTCCAGCTTAGTTTTAATTTTGTATAACGCGCTTACTGCAGACTTTCTGTGGGTAAAGCCAAATTGGTTTTCATGAAGTAGTTTTTTAGAGTGTAAGAAACGGTACAGCCTATTGTTAATTAATTTTTCTAATACTTTACCAAAGATGGAGTTCAGACAGATCGGTCTATATCCGGAGGGACTGTCAACCCTATCTGTCTTTTTGAGTAGTATTATTTTTCCTTCTTTCCATTCAGCGGGGAAATAACCAAATTCCAGACACGCGTTGAAAATTTTAAGAAAGAGTTCTTTAAAGTTGTTGTAGATTGTTCTCAGAAAAAAGGTTTTGATATTATCAATTCCTGGTGCAGTTGTTAATTTCAATTTAGCCAAAACAGCATCTACCTCTGCTAAAGTGAATGGTATGTCATTGATTGTATTGATATCTTCGAGTGACATGAGACGCACGTTGGTCTCATGTGCCGAGTCGCTGTTTGGGTCATCTTCCTCGAATAGCGTTGTTAGGATAAAACGTACTGTCTCTGCCAGACTTTTCGTCCGAACTCCTTCTGGTAACACGAGAGGACAAAGCACTACCGGGCGTTTAAGTTTGTTAAGTGCTATCTTATATGGGAGGGTAAAAACATTATTGCCGTGGATGACACCGCAGAACTCTTTAAAAGAGCTCTGCTTTGCATCCTTTATGTTGCTTTTATAATCTTTGTGCGCTTCATAATAGGATTTCTTAAAGTGATCTCTATTGTTATTTTTGCAATTTTGATATCGGCGCCGAAGCGCCCGAATTTTTTACGTTCGATAGAAAGTTGTGGGGTCCACCATTTAACTTCATTTGCTCGATAGGTAACTACCTTGGAATATATTTCCGTAAGTTCTTCAATTTTGTCACAAAATGTTCTAATTACATGCTCTAAATGATTTTTGGAAACGAGAGGTCTGCTTGACATGTCCCTAAGCCAGCGGTCTTTTATTAATTTGTCTATAACCTTTATCTCGCCTGTTTTTGTTAGTCTTTTGACTGGGCACCTGTTTCCAAAATCTGTAATTTTGATGTAGCTGTGGTCGCTGCCTGAAGGAGTGTCCAAAACCTCCCAATGCGAAATGTATCCTAATGTGTGTCCATTTACAATAGTTAGATCAATCCAACTTTCGCCGTTTGGTGAGGCGAAAGTTGGGGACGAGTTTCTGTCATTGATCCACACTAATTCTAAGCTTATAAAAAGGTCTGCTAATTCCTCTCCTCTCTGGTCTAATCTCTGTCCCCCCCAGCTGGGGTTTTTTGCGTTAAAGTCTCCTAATAATATAAGTTTTTCTGATTTGTGCTGTTCTACAACTTCGGTGATTATTTGCAGCCAAGGTGTTATGTCGTCATCAGGTGGTATATAAACGTTTGCTAGCACAAACGTTTGGTTTTCTGTGTTACAGCGGACCACTAGCAGATCTCTGGCTACGGTAATAGGAAATGCATCGCAAAGGTTATCGTGAATTACCATTGCGACTCTGGGTTTTGTTTCGAATGCTATGACATTATCTTTAATGCTGAATCCCACAACCTTGTTTTTAAGATAATAAGGTTCCTGAATGCAGGTGATGCGTTGTTTAATTTCCATAGTATCTATCTTAAGTTGGTCTATAGCTCTTATACAGTGATTTGCGTTAAACTGCAGCATATCTAGTCTGCTATCCGAGCTGGTCATAGTTAGTGTTTTAAGTTAATGTATGTTCAGCTCAAAAGCGGGAAAAGATAACTATTAAATTAGAGCTATGTACCTATGAATGCTTGGTAAAGGGGCTTTTAGTAGGCTAAATATCGTCGAGCCTGCTGCTCCTTCTCAAGCAGGGCCCTGCATGCCCTCGAACCAAACGAGTGTTCGACGTGAAATCTCGTCTTGAACTTCTCGTTGCTCCGAACGCATGCACGGCACCGCTTCTCAATTGCCCTGCAGTTGGCCCCGGGATGGTCGCCGGAACACTCCGTGCAGGCCGAGGACTGGCCTTTGCACACTTTAGCTGTGTGGCCATAAGTGCAACACTTCGTGCAGCGCCGGACGCCAAGGTTCTCATAAACGGGGCAGGACGTCCATCCGAGATACACCCTCCTCTTTTGGAGGAGGATGTCCCTCGTCTGGGGCCCAACCTCCAGAATATGGACCATGGTGCCCGATGCTGCCCGAAATGAGGCCACGACCTTGTTCTGGTCTTCGGTTGGGAGGTCGTTCATTGAGGTTAGGGTCTCAACTAGGTCCGCAGCTTCCACCCCTGGGTCAACCCCCACAATCTTGACCTGTTGGGCCCTTTTTTCTGAACGCCTAGTGGTAAGTTTAGACGCGGTTTCCGGATTGGCCTTAATGGCCTCCGCGAGGCGGTCTAGTCCGGCCGCGCTGTGACCGAGCACAATAGCCCCACCTCGCACTTGCTTGATCTCGACGCTGCCGAGTCCGAGGTCCGCGGGCTTGAAGGTAGTACGAAGCAGGTGGGAGATCCCTGCGCATGGCTCCACCCCAGCTGCTGGCTTGGTTGCCGGGTAGATCAAAAGGCTCTCCCTGGGGGCTGAGGGTGGCGTTGTTGGCTTGGGGGCCACGGGTGATTCCCCCCCCTGCTGCTGGCCGGCGGGGCTCGGGCTCGAAGTCGCCGGGTTCTGCTGGAGAACCTGCGAGAAGGTGCGGTGCAGGGCGGCAACACTCTCCGGCGTGGGGGAGGGGGCTGCGGGGGCTGGGGCCCTCTCCCTCTCTTCCTTGTACGCTTCCATTTTGGCAGCCAGTGCCGTGTTTTGGTTAATTAGATCCAGCGCAAAACCAAACAGACGGTCGTATGCACCGTGCAGGTTGGCCACGTGGGTCTTACTGGTTTTAGTGCCCACCGCTGGGATTGCCTCACTTATGTCATGGTACATGTCTACCAGAGTTGCGGCGTTTGGGTTAAGTTTGAATTTCATGTCTTTCGCCTGCGCGGCGAGCGTCTCTTGGGTCGGACGGGAATCCCCGTTGCCCTTCTCAGTTACCTCCTCCCCCGGGGGGGAGGCATCGCCAGTAGTGCTGCCCGGCATCTGAGCGTCTCAGATGACGGACAGGCTTGCAAAAGAAACGCCCAAAAGCAAAAATAAAAACAAAACCCAAAGCCCAGCCGAAACACAGTACCAAAATCCCCACCTACTCCTCACGACGAAAGAAAACAGTCTTTTGTGCCAAAAATGGCGCGGACAAAATCACAAAGGGACACCCCTAAAAATAATAGAAAATGGCCTAAAAATGGAAAAAAAAGACCAAACAAACGTACTCTCGCGACCGCGCTACTGCAGCGAGTACCGACCTTAGCCCTACACCGCCATTAGTGTTGAGAAAAAAAAATACTACATGGCGTTTTCGGTCGGAAGAAAAAAGGCGGGAAAAGTGCGCTTGAACAAAAAGCCTATAAATCAGCAAAAAACTGAAATACACAGACTGCACCACCTGGAAAGGGTGGTGCTAGGCTTTTAGTTACACAAGGGACCTAGCTTACCCGTCCAGCTAAGCGGAAAAACCCCCCGAAAAGAAATAAAAAGAAGTTAGCCTGCGTAGTTCAGGTTTCCTTTGTTTGCCCCCTGGCCTAGCAACCCACCACTTCGAAACTCAAAGTAGCAGTAAAAATAAAAGTTTTGGCTCTACAAAAGAAACAAACACACGCTCGTGTTCGCGCAAACGCGAGGAACACGGGCGTTAGATTTATACGTACGGGCGAGCGCTCAAACTCTGAGTTTGGACGCAAAATCAAGTGGCAACCATCTTGATTTTTTTCCCGCTAGGCCTAGCTCACACAAAAATGCTCAGAAATCAAAGAAAATTAACTTTAGAAAAATAAAAACACCTGGAAACTAATCGGTATACCTTTAGATACTAATACCTAACAGAATATACTTCCAGCTAGCCTGGAAATATAAAAATTATACTTAGCTTGGGGAGCTCATTCGATGCACGTCTTGCCCCCTCGGCGCCTAGGGAAGCAGTCCAGTAGATAGGGACAAAATATATAGAGGAGACTTAAAAGAAAAGGGAAATTAAGTCAAGAAAAAACAAAAATAAAATTGCTCCTCCGCCCGCACCACAAAGGTATAGCAGGCATCCTAATATAAAAAATTACTTAAAAAACCCCACCCCCCCGGGATCTACTGTTTTAGCACAACCACAGCCAAGGGCACCGGCCCAGTCCATCAGCGACGTTTATTAAAAACTAGAAAAGAAAAAAAAAAAAAATTCTTTTTTAAATTTCCCCCAGAAGAGAAGCGCGCATGCACCCGCTGTACAGAATGAAAAAGCCTATATATATTGGTTAAATATGATGAAGAGTAAAATAGTGAGCATGCTATCACTTTACAGAAAAATAGTAAAAATGAAATAGTGTTCTTAGACTAAAATGCATAAAAAAAAAGTATATATATATGTATATATACATAGACATGTACATACACACATACATACATACACACAAAACATTACACACCCATATATAAGGCAAAAGTATAAAAAAAAAGGGAAAAAAAAATTGCAAACATACATATATAGGGTAAAAACATAAAAATACGTAACATTTAAGTGAAATATGTGAAAGATATAAAGAAAAATATATACATATCAATGTACACACTAATGAAAGCCTTTTCTAAAATCCCTCCCCCTTTTACATGCTACTTCCTGGACTAAACAATTACTAAAATGTATCTCCCTCCCCCCCAGTTCTTCTCTGATGACTTCTCTTGAGTGGCGTTTCGGGCTAGTTGACGATGGTTGTTGAAAGTTCTTTTTACATGATGCTTGATGTTTTAACAGTTCTATGGTCGAATTATGGATCTGGACGGCTTGCTGGATGATGGTCGGCGGTAGTTGGTTCTTGATTACAGGCTTCTTGAGGAATAAACAATTTTATGGTCGAATCGGGGTTGCTGTCTGTCTTCGGGTGGGGATCGCGAGGGTGCTGAAAAGAAAGGCCTTCATTAGTCTCCCCCTCCCCTCCCCTTTTTGTGTTCCTACTCCCTCTTTCCCTGTCCTCCCTTTGTCTTTTGACTGCAGGCCCCCATGGTCCCGGCATATGGCCCTGTCCCTCGGCCGTAACTTTGGTCCCCCCCCCCTCGTCACTCTCTCAACAAGGGGAGGGAACTTCCAGAGCACAGGGTCGGGGCTTTGTCCCCCTGACCCCCACACCTGCTAGATCAGAGAGGCCGGTTTCCCGGCCTCTCCGCCCCAGCAGGCTGCCTGGGCTGTGGCTGTGGAGCGGGTCCGGCGGGGGCACCGCTGTCATCGACCGAGGCCTTGGGGGCAGTGTATGCGGCAGTCTTATGTTTGGTTGTGCGTATACATTCGTGTTATTTGTAGGTGTCCCCATTATACTAGTTTATGTAAATGGTTCCCGGGCCGAGACAAGCGGCCCTGCTCTTCCCGAGCTTTCAGCCGCGTCCAGTGGGCCCCTCCCCTCCACCCATCTGCTGAAGGGGCGGGCCCACCTGAACGCCCATCTGCGGGGGCGCCGCTTACGCCTGTACTCGCGCCACGTCGCCATTGCTGTTGTGGTGTATGCTACTTGGTATCGTATTTTATGTTATGTGGGAGTGCCAGAGAGGGCCACAGAAATCCCCGCGCCCCCGGCGCGCACCCGACCCACGTCCCACCGCTGCCTCACGGCCCCCGAGGTGCCCGCTGCTCGCCCCTTGTGGCCAAGGAGCCGCAGCGGGCACTGCATGTCTTAATGACAGCCCCATCTGGCCGGAGAAGACAGCGGCAAACCGCGGGCCCAGCCCGCACCCCGAGCGCGGGAACCCCCAGGGCCCCCAACACTACCTGGTGTGTAGCAGTTAATGTTTGAAGGTGGCCGCGAACCTCCCCAGATGGCCCTGCTCTTGGCATTGGGTTGCCAATGTGCTGGAGCTCGAGTACCTCCACTCCATGGTGAGGGGCTATTCACCGTTGCCTCACCCCTTCCCCGTACCTTACCCATCAGTACGGGGTTTTGGAGGGTAGCGTGGGCGGGGGCACCGCTGCATGGGGGAGTATTCCCGGGTTTCACCTTCCTGTTGTTGTGCAAGTGAGTGTGTCTGTGTGTTTGTGAGTTCCCTTCCCCCATCCCTCCCATCCCTTCCCTCTTCCCTGTGCGCCAGGAAGTGCCTGGGTACGTGTTGCGTGTCGGAAGGTGCAGAGCACTTTGCACCTGTGGTGCGGGCGGGGACGCTCACCGATTATTGCACTGTGCCCGCTTTTTCCGACAGGCAATCACTTTTTTGTTATGTTAGCCCTCTTCGTTCTAATGTGCCTAATTTTGCCCCAATGAGATTTAACATTTCTCCAATTAGTTTAAGAATTTTTTGGTTTTTTAGAATGTTAATTTTATCTTTATCCGTGACAGTGGTCACTTTGCCGGGCAGTAAACTGTACACTTGTTCCGCGAGAGGTTTTAGTAACGGGCATTCATTAAGATAGTGTAGGAAATTAACGCACTGCCTCCCGCAGAAGCAGTTTTGGTCGGGAGACAGTTTCACTCTATAGAGGTAATAAGGCAGCCTGCCATGATTGGTGACGACCTGTGAGACGTAAAAGTTTGCTGGAAAATTGTCTGGTATATCGTATATACTAGGGATCCATGTACTCAATTCGGAGTTTTGCCCCTCCTCTTTCCATCGCTGATCCCATTCTTTAAAGAGTTGAATTTTGATTTCTTTTTTGACATAGTTTTTTCCCATGGGTAACGCTACCGGTTCTCCATGAGTTCGCGCTTTATTTGCTAGTTTATCTGCCAATTCGTTTCCCTCCACCCCAGTGTGGCCTTTCACATGCATTAGATTTATACTATGCATTGTTCGAATTGTTTTAATGGTATTTTTTATGAGTTGAATTATTGGATGGTTATTGTGGGGGTTAGCTAGGGCCTGCAGTGTGGATAGGCTATCCGTGAATAGGTTAAAGGTTGTACTGTCTTGAAAAGTTGATATGTATTCCAGACTTTTCAGAATTGCAATCATTTCGGCATCATATATTGTTGCGTGCTTTTCTAATTTGTACATTGCTTTCTTATTTGATTTTTCCGATTCATCTAGTATTATAAATGCTGCTCCTACCGTCTGGTTACAGACAGATCCATCTGTGAAGATGTTAAGCTGAGCAGTGCTAGGCGCTTTTTTAAAGAATGATACAGCTGTTTTTTCTGCTGGGTGCGTATCCCAGGGATCTAACAGTTTTTGGATTTTTTCCGTCTCCCAGGTCGTCCCAAGTATAGTGTGGTCACTGTTTCTCTGAAACAAGTGAAATGACGCGGCTTCTTTATCGAGTGTTAGTGCTATTGGCATAATGTTTGAGAGAATATTAAGGTTGATATTGCTAACGGTGCGGTATGCTTTAGTTATTTTCAAAAGCGGCGTTCTTTGTACTGACTGTAGCTTTCTGGCCAAGTGCGAATTGTTTGTATTTTTCCACCATACGGGGGCGGCGTACGTAATTGCTCGTTCTATTCCTCTGATATAAATATCTCTGAATTGTGTCCCCTTGATGCCCCAGTTGACCCCGGAAAACATGCCGAGGGCTTGGGTGCTTTGAGTTATTTTAGATTTTAGATATTCTGCATGTGCCGTGAATGTCAGTTTTGAGTCGAAAACGATCCGAGGATTTTTAATGAATTTACATGGGTGAGGTTGCGACCTCCCAATTTAATGGTTGGTACTCGTTTTTTATACCGATCTCCAATATCAAGAACTTCGCACTTGGCCGGGTTAAAGCTTAGCCTTTTTTCATCTCCCCATTCTTTAATGAGGTTTAGCGCCCGGTTTGCATTGTCCTCCAGTTCTTTCCGTGATTTTCCCGTCACTATTAGGGTTACGTCGTCAGCAAATGCCTGAATCGTTATATTGTTTTTGAATCTTTGTTGAAGAAGATCCGCAATAACAACATTGAAAAGAAGTGGACTGAGGGGTGAACCTTGCGGACACCCCTTTACTGAGCCGATAGTAATTTTTTCGCTTTTTGTTAAGTAGGACATTTTGCGGTTTGTCAAAAAGTCTCGAACCAAATTGAAGAGATTTCTGGGGCAGTTGTTTTCTCTTAGTTTGTTAATTACTACTGGGGCCCAGAGCGAGTTGAAGGCTCCCTTGATGTCCAGAGACACCAAGATTGCCCCCTTCCCCTCCCTCTTGACGTCCTCCAGCTTAGTTTTAATTTTGTATAACGCGCTTACTGCAGACTTTCTGTGGGTAAAGCCAAATTGGTTTTCATGAAGTAGTTTTTTAGAGTGTAAGAAATGGTACAGCCTATTGTTAATTAATTGTTCTAATACTTTACCAAAGATGGAGTTCAGACAGATCGGTCTATATCCGGAGGGACTGTCAACCCTATCTGTCTTTTTGAGTAGTATTATTTTTCCTTCTTTCCATTCAGCGGGGAAATAACCAAATTCCAGACACGCGTTGAAAATTTTAAGAATGAGTTCTTTAAAGTTGTTGTAGATTGTTCTCAGAAAAAAGGTTTTGATATTATCAATTCCTGGTGCAGTTGTTAATTTCAATTTAGCCAAAACAGCATCTACCTCTGCTGAAGTGAATGGTATGTCATTGATTGTATTGATATCTTCGAGTGACATGAGACGCACGTTGGTCTCATGTGCCGAGTCGCTGTTTGGGTCATCTTCCTCGAATAGCGTTGTTAGGATAAAACGTACTGTCTCTGCCAGACTTTTCGTCCGAACTCCATCTGGTAACACGAGAGGACAAAGCACTACCGGGCGTTTAAGTTTGTTAAGTGCTATCTTATATGGGAGGGTAAAAACATTATTGCCGTGGATGACACCGCAGAACTCTTTAAAAGAGCTCTGCTTTGCATCCTTCATGTTGCTTTTATAATCTTTGTGCGCTTCATAATAGGATTTCTTAAAGTGATCTCTATTGTTATTTTTGCAATTTTGATATCTGCGCCGAAGCGCCCGAATTTTTTTACGTTCGATAGAAAGTTGTGGGGTCCACCATTTAACTTCATTTGCTCGATAGGTAACTACCTTGGAATATATTTCCGTAAGTTCTTCAATTTTGTCATAAAATGTTCTAATTACATGCTCTAAATGATTTTTGGAAACGAGAGGTCTGCTTGACATGTCCCTAAGCCAGCGGTCTTTTATTAATTTGTCTATAACCTTTATCTCGCCTGTTTTTGTTAGTCTTTTGACTGGGCACCTGTTTCCAAAAGCTGTAATTTTGATGTAGCTGTGGTCGCTGCCTGAAGGAGTGTCCAAAACCTCCCAATCCGAAATGTGTCCTAATGTGTGTCCATTTACAATAGTTAGATCAATCCAACTTTCGCCGTTTGGTGAGGCGAAAGTTGGGGACGAGTTTCTGTCATTGATCCACACTAATTCTAAGCTTATAAAAAGGTCTGCTAATTCCTCTCCTCTCTGGTCTAATCTCTGTCCCCCCCAGCTGGGGTTTTTTGCGTTAAAGTCTCCTAATAATATAAGTTTTTCTGATTTGTGCTGTTCTACAACTTCGGTGATTATTTGCAGCCAAGGTGTTATGTCGTCATCAGGTGGTATATAAACGTTTGCTAGCACAAACGTTTGGTTTTCTGTGTTACAGCGGACCACTAGCAGATCTCTGGCTACGGTAATAGGAAATGCATCGCAAAGGTTATCGTGAATTACCATTGCGACTCTGGGTTTTGTTTCGAATGCTATGACATTATCTTTAATGCTGAATCCCACAACCTTGTTTTTAAGATAATAAGGTTCCTGAATGCAGGTGATGCGTTGTTTAATTTCCATAGTATCTATCTTAAGTTGGTCTATAGCTCTTATACAGTGATTTGCGTTAAACTGCAGCATATCTAGTCTGCTATCCGAGCTGGTCATAGTTAGTGTTTTAAGTTAATGTATGTTCAGCTCAAAAGCGGGAAAAGATAACTATTAAATTAGAGCTATGTACCTATGAATGCTTGGTAAAGGGGCTTTTAGTAGGCTAAATATCGTCGAGCCTGCTGCTCCTTCTCAAGCAGGGCCCTGCATGCCCTCGAACCAAACGAGTGTTCGACGTGAAATCTCGTCTTGAACTTCTCGTTGCTCCGAACGCATGCACGGCACCGCTTCTCAATTGCCCTGCAGTTGGCCCCGGGATGGTCGCCGGAACACTCCGTGCAGGCCGAGGACTGGCCTTTGCACACTTTAGCTGTGTGGCCATAAGTGCAACACTTCGTGCAGCGCCGGACGCCAAGGTTCTCATAAACGGGGCAGGACGTCCATCCGAGATACACCCTCCTCTTTTGGAGGAGGATGTCCCTCGTCTGGGGCCCAACCTCCAGAATATGGACCATGGTGCCCGATGCTGCCCGAAATGAGGCCACGACCTTGTTCTGGTCTTCGGTTGGGAGGTCGTTCATTGAGGTTAGGGTCTCAACTAGGTCCGCAGCTTCCACCCCTGGGTCAACCCCCACAATCTTGACCTGTTGGGCCCTTTTTTCTGAACGCCTAGTGGTAAGTTTAGACGCGGTTTCCGGATTGGCCTTAATGGCCTCCGCGAGGCGGTCTAGTCCGGCCGCGCTGTGACCGAGCACAATAGCCCCACCTCGCACTTGCTTGATCTCGACGCTGCCGAGTCCGAGGTCCGCGGGCTTGAAGGTAGTACGAAGCAGGTGGGAGATCCCTGCGCATGGCTCCACCCCAGCTGCTGGCTTGGTTGCCGGGTAGATCAAAAGGCTCTCCCTGGGGGCTGAGGGTGGCGTTGTTGGCTTGGGGGCCACGGGTGATTCCCCCCCCTGCTGCTGGCCGGCGGGGCTCGGGCTCGAAGTCGCCGGGTTCTGCTGGAGAACCTGCGAGAAGGTGCGGTGCAGGGCGGCAACACTCTCCGGCGTGGGGGAGGGGGCTGCGGGGGCTGGGGCCCTCTCCCTCTCTTCCTTGTACGCTTCCATTTTGGCAGCCAGTGCCGTGTTTTGGTTAATTAGATCCAGCGCAAAACCAAACAGACGGTCGTATGCACCGTGCAGGTTGGCCACGTGGGTCTTACTGGTTTTAGTGCCCACCGCTGGGATTGCCTCACTTATGTCATGGTACATGTCTACCAGAGTTGCGGCGTTTGGGTTAAGTTTGAATTTCATGTCTTTCGCCTGCGCGGCGAGCGTCTCTTGGGTCGGACGGGAATCCCCGTTGCCCTTCTCAGTTACCTCCTCCCCCGGGGGGGAGGCATCGCCAGTAGTGCTGCCCGGCATCTGAGCGTCTCAGATGACGGACAGGCTTGCAAAAGAAACGCCCAAAAGCAAAAATAAAAACAAAACCCAAAGCCCAGCCGAAACACAGTACCAAAATCCCCACCTACTCCTCACGACGAAAGAAAACAGTCTTTTGTGCCAAAAATGGCGCGGACAAAATCACAAAGGGACACCCCTAAAAATAATAGAAAATGGCCTAAAAATGGAAAAAAAAGACCAAACAAACGTACTCTCGCGACCGCGCTACTGCAGCGAGTACCGACCTTAGCCCTACACCGCCATTAGTGTTGAGAAAAAAAAATACTACATGGCGTTTTCGGTCGGAAGAAAAAAGGCGGGAAAAGTGCGCTTGAACAAAAAGCCTATAAATCAGCAAAAAACTGAAATACACAGACTGCACCACCTGGAAAGGGTGGTGCTAGGCTTTTAGTTACACAAGGGACCTAGCTTACCCGTCCAGCTAAGCGGAAAAACCCCCCGAAAAGAAATAAAAAGAAGTTAGCCTGCGTAGTTCAGGTTTCCTTTGTTTGCCCCCTGGCCTAGCAACCCACCACTTCGAAACTCAAAGTAGCAGTAAAAATAAAAGTTTTGGCTCTACAAAAGAAACAAACACACGCTCGTGTTCGCGCAAACGCGAGGAACACGGGCGTTAGATTTATACGTACGGGCGAGCGCTCAAACTCTGAGTTTGGACGCAAAATCAAGTGGCAACCATCTTGATTTTTTTCCCGCTAGGCCTAGCTCACACAAAAATGCTCAGAAATCAAAGAAAATTAACTTTAGAAAAACAAAAACACCTGGAAACTAATCGGTATACCTTTAGATACTAATACCTAACAGAATATACTTCCAGCTAGCCTGGAAATATAAAAATTATACTTAGCTTGGGGAGCTCATTCGATGCACGTCTTGCCCCCTCGGCGCCTAGGGAAGCAGTCCAGTAGATAGGGACAAAATATATAGAGGAGACTTAAAAGAAAAGGGAAATTAAGTCAAGAAAAAACAAAAATAAAATTGCTCCTCCGCCCGCACCACAAAGGTATAGCAGGCATCCTAATATAAAAAATTACTTAAAAAACCCCACCCCCCCCGGGATCTACTGTTTTAGCACAACCACAGCCAAGGGCACCGGCCCAGTCCATCAGCGACGTTTATTAAAAACTAGAAAAGAAAAAAAAAAAAAAAATTCTTTTTTAAATTTCCCCCAGAAGAGAAGCGCGCATGCACCCGCTGTACAGAATGAAAAAGCCTATATATATTGGTTAAATATGATGAAGAGTAAAATAGTGAGCATGCTATCACTTTACAGAAAAATAGTAAAAATGAAATAGTGTTCTTAGACTAAAATGCATAAAAAAAAAGTATATATATATGTATATATACATAGACATGTACATACACACATACATACATACACACAAAACATTACACACCCATATATAAGGCAAAAGTATAAAAAAAAAGGGAAAAAAAAATTGCAAACATACATATATAGGGTAAAAACATAAAAATACGTAACATTTAAGTGAAATATGTGAAAGATATAAAGAAAAATATATACATATCAATGTACACACTAATGAAAGCCTTTTCTAAAATCCCTCCCCCTTTTACATGCTACTTCCTGGACTAAACAATTACTAAAATGTATCTCCCTCCCCCCCAGTTCTTCTCTGATGACTTCTCTTGAGTGGCGTTTCGGGCTAGTTGACGATGGTTGTTGAAAGTTCTTTTTACATGATGCTTGATGTTTTAACAGTTCTATGGTCGAATTATGGATCTGGACGGCTTGCTGGATGATGGTCGGCGGTAGTTGGTTCTTGATTACAGGCTTCTTGAGGAATAAACAATTTTATGGTCGAATCGGGGTTGCTGTCTGTCTTCGGGTGGGGATCGCGAGGGTGCTGAAAAGAAAGGCCTTCATTAGTCTCCCCCTCCCCTCCCCTTTTTGTGTTCCTACTCCCTCTTTCCCTGTCCTCCCTTTGTCTTTTGACTGCAGGCCCCCATGGTCCCGGCATATGGCCCTGTCCCTCGGCCGTAACTTTGGTCGTCCCCCCCTCGTCACTCTCTCAACAAGGGGAGGGAACTTCCAGAGCACAGGGTCGGGGCTTTGTCCCCCTGACCCCCACACCTGCTAGATCAGAGAGGCCGGTTTCCCGGCCTCTCCGCCCCAGCAGGCTGCCTGGGCTGTGGCTGTGGAGCGGGTCCGGCGGGGGCACCGCTGTCATCGACCGAGGCCTTGGGGGCAGTGTATGCGGCAGTCTTATGTTTGGTTGTGCGTATACATTCGTGTTATTTGTAGGTGTCCCCATTATACTAGTTTATGTAAATGGTTCCCGGGCCGAGACAAGCGGCCCTGCTCTTCCCGAGCTTTCAGCCGCGTCCAGTGGGCCCCTCCCCTCCACCCATCTGCTGAAGGGGCGGGCCCACCTGAACGCCCATCTGCGGGGGCGCCGCTTACGCCTGTACTCGCGCCACGTCGCCATTGCTGTTGTGGTGTATGCTACTTGGTATCGTATTTTATGTTATGTGGGAGTGCCAGAGAGGGCCACAGAAATCCCCGCGCCCCCGGCGCGCACCCGACCCACGTCCCACCGCTGCCTCACGGCCCCCGAGGTGCCCGCTGCTCGCCCCTTGTGGCCAAGGAGCCGCAGCGGGCACTGCATGTCTTAATGACAGCCCCATCTGGCCGGAGAAGACAGCGGCAAACCGCGGGCCCAGCCCGCACCCCGAGCGCGGGAACCCCCAGGGCCCCCAACACTACCTGGTGTGTAGCAGTTAATGTTTGAAGGTGGCCGCGAACCTCCCCAGATGGCCCTGCTCTTGGCATTGGGTTGCCAATGTGCTGGAGCTCGAGTACCTCCACTCCATGGTGAGGGGCTATTCACCGTTGCCTCACCCCTTCCCCGTACCTTACCCATCAGTACGGGGTTTTGGAGGGTAGCGTGGGCGGGGGCACCGCTGCATGGGGGAGTATTCCCGGGTTTCACCTTCCTGTTGTTGTGCAAGTGAGTGTGTCTGTGTGTTTGTGAGTTCCCTTCCCCCATCCCTCCCATCCCTTCCCTCTTCCCTGTGCGCCAGGAAGTGCCTGGGTACGTGTTGCGTGTCGGAAGGTGCAGAGCACTTTGCACCTGTGGTGCGGGCGGGGACGCTCACCGATTATTGCACTGTGCCCGCTTTTTCCGACAGGCAATCACTTTTTTGTTATGTTAGCCCTCTTCGTTCTAATGTGCCTAATTTTGCCCCAATGAGATTTAACATTTCTCCAATTAGTTTAAGAATTTTTTGGTTTTTTAGAATGTTAATTTTATCTTTATCCGTGACAGTGGTCACTTTGCCGGGCAGTAAACTGTACACTTGTTCCGCGAGAGGTTTTAGTAACGGGCATTCATTAAGATAGTGTAGGAAATTAACGCACTGCCTCCCGCAGAAGCAGTTTTGGTCGGGAGACAGTTTCACTCTATAGAGGTAATAAGGCAGCCTGCCATGATTGGTGACGACCTGTGAGACGTAAAAGTTTGCTGGAAAATTGTCTGGTATATCGTATATACTAGGGATCCATGTACTCAATTCGGAGTTTTGCCCCTCCTCTTTCCATCGCTGATCCCATTCTTTAAAGAGTTGAATTTTGATTTCTTTTTTGACATAGTTTTTTCCCATGGGTAACGCTACCGGTTCTCCATGAGTTCGCGCTTTATTTGCTAGTTTATCTGCCAATTCGTTTCCCTCCACCCCAGTGTGGCCTTTCACATGCATTAGATTTATACTATGCATTGTTCGAATTGTTTTAATGGTATTTTTTATGAGTTGAATTATTGGATGGTTATTGTGGGGGTTAGCTAGGGCCTGCAGTGTGAATAGGCTATCCGTGAATAGGTTAAAGGTTGTACTGTCTTGAAAAGTTGATATGTATTCCAGACTTTTCAGAATTGCAATCATTTCGGCATCATATATTGTTGCGTGCTTTTCTAATTTGTACATTGCTTTCTTATTTGATTTTTCCGATTCATCTAGTATTATAAATGCTGCTCCTACCGTCTGGTTACAGACAGATCCATCTGTGAAGATGTTAAGCTGAGCAGTGCTAGGCGCTTTTTTAAAGAATGATACAGCTGTTTTTTCTGCTGGGTGCGTATCCCAGGGATCTAACAGTTTTTGGATTTTTTCCGTCTCCCAGGTCGTCCCAAGTATAGTGTGGTCACTGTTTCTCTGAAACAAGTGAAATGACGCGGCTTCTTTATCGAGTGTTAGTGCTATTGGCATAATGTTTGAGAGAATATTAAGGTTGATATTGCTAACGGTGCGGTATGCTTTAGTTATTTTCAAAAGCGGCGTTCTTTGTACTGACTGTAGCTTTCTGGCCAAGTGCGAATTGTTTGTATTTTTCCACCATACGGGGGCGGCGTACGTAATTGCTCGTTCTATTCCTCTGATATAAATATCTCTGAATTGTGTCCCCTTGATGCCCCAGTTGACCCCGGAAAACATGCCGAGGGCTTGGGTGCTTTGAGTTATTTTAGATTTTAGATATTCTGCATGTGCCGTGAATGTCAGTTTTGAGTCGAAAACGATCCGAGGATTTTTAATGAATTTACATGGGTGAGGTTGCGACCTCCCAATTTAATGGTTGGTACTCGTTTTTTATACCGATCTCCAATATCAAGAACTTCGCACTTGGCCGGGTTAAAGCTTAGCCTTTTTTCATCTCCCCATTCTTTAATGAGGTTTAGCGCCCGGTTTGCATTGTCCTCCAGTTCTTTCCGTGATTTTCCCGTCACTATTAGGGTTACGTCGTCAGCAAATGCCTGAATCGTTATATTGTTTTCGAATCTTTGTTGAAGAAGATCCGCAATAACAACATTGAAAAGAAGTGGACTGAGGGGTGAACCTTGCGGACACCCCTTTACTGAGCCGATAGTAATTTTTTCGCTTTTTGTTAAGTAGGACATTTTGCGGTTTGTCAAAAAGTCTCGAACCAAATTGAAGAGATTTCTGGGGCAGTTGTTTTCTCTTAGTTTGTTAATTACTACTGGGGCCCAGAGCGAGTTGAAGGCTCCCTTGATGTCCAGAGACACCAAGATTGCCCCCTTCCCCTCCCTCTTGACGTCCTCCAGCTTAGTTTTAATTTTGTATAACGCGCTTACTGCAGACTTTCTGTGGGTAAAGCCAAATTGGTTTTCATGAAGTAGTTTTTTAGAGTGTAAGAAATGGTACAGCCTATTGTTAATTAATTTTTCTAATACTTTACCAAAGATGGAGTTCAGACAGATCGGTCTATATCCGGAGGGACTGTCAACCCTATCTGTCTTTTTGAGTAGTATTATTTTTCCTTCTTTCCATTCAGCGGGGAAATAACCAAATTCCAGACACGCGTTGAAAATTTTAAGAATGAGTTCTTTAAAGTTGTTGTAGATTGTTCTCAGAAAAAAGGTTTTGATATTATCAATTCCTGGTGCAGTTGTTAATTTCAATTTAGCCAAAACAGCATCTACCTCTGCTGAAGTGAATGGTATGTCATTGATTGTATTGATATCTTCGAGTGACATGAGACGCACGTTGGTCTCATGTGCCGAGTCGCTGTTTGGGTCATCTTCCTCGAATAGCGTTGTTAGGATAAAACGTACTGTCTCTGCCAGACTTTTCGTCCGAACTCCATCTGGTAACACGAGAGGACAAAGCACTACCGGGCGTTTAAGTTTGTTAAGTGCTATCTTATATGGGAGGGTAAAAACATTATTGCCGTGGATGACACCGCAGAACTCTTTAAAAGAGCTCTGCTTTGCATCCTTCATGTTGCTTTTATAATCTTTGTGCGCTTCATAATAGGATTTCTTAAAGTGATCTCTATTGTTATTTTTGCAATTTTGATATCTGCGCCGAAGCGCCCGAATTTTTTTACGTTCGATAGAAAGTTGTGGGGTCCACCATTTAACTTCATTTGCTCGATAGGTAACTACCTTGGAATATATTTCCGTAAGTTCTTCAATTTTGTCATAAAATGTTCTAATTACATGCTCTAAATGATTTTTGGAAACGAGAGGTCTGCTTGACATGTCCCTAAGCCAGCGGTCTTTTATTAATTTGTCTATAACCTTTATCTCGCCTGTTTTTGTTAGTCTTTTGACTGGGCACCTGTTTCCAAAAGCTGTAATTTTGATGTAGCTGTGGTCGCTGCCTGAAGGAGTGTCCAAAACCTCCCAATCCGAAATGTGTCCTAATGTGTGTCCATTTACAATAGTTAGATCAATCCAACTTTCGCCGTTTGGTGAGGCGAAAGTTGGGGACGAGTTTCTGTCATTGATCCACACTAATTCTAAGCTTATAAAAAGGTCTGCTAATTCCTCTCCTCTCTGGTCTAATCTCTGTCCCCCCAGCTGGGGTTTTTTGCGTTAAAGTCTCCTAATAATATAAGTTTTTCTGATTTGTGCTGTTCTACAACTTCGGTGATTATTTGCAGCCAAGGTGTTATGTCGTCATCAGGTGGTATATAAACGTTTGCTAGCACAAACGTTTGGTTTTCTGTGTTACAGCGGACCACTAGCAGATCTCTGGCTACGGTAATAGGAAATGCATCGCAAAAGTTATCGTGAATTACCATTGCGACTCTGGGTTTTGTTTCGAATGCTATGACATTATCTTTAATGCTGAATCCCACAACCTTGTTTTTAAGATAATAAGGTTCCTGAATGCAGGTGATGCGTTGTTTAATTTCCATAGTATCTATCTTAAGTTGGTCTATAGCTCTTATACAGTGATTTGCGTTAAACTGCAGCATATCTAGTCTGCTATCCGAGCTGGTCATAGTTAGTGTTTTAAGTTAATGTATGTTCAGCTCAAAAGCGGGAAAAGATAACTATTAAATTAGAGCTATGTACCTATGAATGCTTGGTAAAGGGGCTTTTAGTAGGCTAAATATCGTCGAGCCTGCTGCTCCTTCTCAAGCAGGGCCCTGCATGCCCTCGAACCAAACGAGTGTTCGACGTGAAATCTCGTCTTGAACTTCTCGTTGCTCCGAACGCATGCACGGCACCGCTTCTCAATTGCCCTGCAGTTGGCCCCGGGATGGTCGCCGGAACACTCCGTGCAGGCCGAGGACTGGCCTTTGCACACTTTAGCTGTGTGGCCATAAGTGCAACACTTCGTGCAGCGCCGGACGCCAAGGTTCTCATAAACGGGGCAGGACGTCCATCCGAGATACACCCTCCTCTTTTGGAGGAGGATGTCCCTCGTCTGGGGCCCAACCTCCAGAATATGGACCATGGTGCCCGATGCTGCCCGAAATGAGGCCACGACCTTGTTCTGGTCTTCGGTTGGGAGGTCGTTCATTGAGGTTAGGGTCTCAACTAGGTCCGCAGCTTCCACCCCTGGGTCAACCCCCACAATCTTGACCTGTTGGGCCCTTTTTTCTGAACGCCTAGTGGTAAGTTTAGACGCGGTTTCCGGATTGGCCTTAATGGCCTCCGCGAGGCGGTCTAGTCCGGCCGCGCTGTGACCGAGCACAATAGCCCCACCTCGCACTTGCTTGATCTCGACGCTGCCGAGTCCGAGGTCCGCGGGCTTGAAGGTAGTACGAAGCAGGTGGGAGATCCCTGCGCATGGCTCCACCCCAGCTGCTGGCTTGGTTGCCGGGTAGATCAAAAGGCTCTCCCTGGGGGCTGAGGGTGGCGTTGTTGGCTTGGGGGCCACGGGTGATTCCCCCCCCTGCTGCTGGCCGGCGGGGCTCGGGCTCGAAGTCGCCGGGTTCTGCTGGAGAACCTGCGAGAAGGTGCGGTGCAGGGCGGCAACACTCTCCGGCGTGGGGGAGGGGGCTGCGGGGGCTGGGGCCCTCTCCCTCTCTTCCTTGTACGCTTCCATTTTGGCAGCCAGTGCCGTGTTTTGGTTAATTAGATCCAGCGCAAAACCAAACAGACGGTCGTATGCACCGTGCAGGTTGGCCACGTGGGTCTTACTGGTTTTAGTGCCCACCGCTGGGATTGCCTCACTTATGTCATGGTACATGTCTACCAGAGTTGCGGCGTTTGGGTTAAGTTTGAATTTCATGTCTTTCGCCTGCGCGGCGAGCGTCTCTTGGGTCGGACGGGAATCCCCGTTGCCCTTCTCAGTTACCTCCTCCCCCGGGGGGGAGGCATCGCCAGTAGTGCTGCCCGGCATCTGAGCGTCTCAGATGACGGACAGGCTTGCAAAAGAAACGCCCAAAAGCAAAAATAAAAACAAAACCCAAAGCCCAGCCGAAACACAGTACCAAAATCCCCACCTACTCCTCACGACGAAAGAAAACAGTCTTTTGTGCCAAAAATGGCGCGGACAAAATCACAAAGGGACACCCCTAAAAATAATAGAAAATGGCCTAAAAATGGAAAAAAAAGACCAAACAAACGTACTCTCGCGACCGCGCTACTGCAGCGAGTACCGACCTTAGCCCTACACCGCCATTAGTGTTGAGAAAAAAAAATACTACATGGCGTTTTCGGTCGGAAGAAAAAAGGCGGGAAAAGTGCGCTTGAACAAAAAGCCTATAAATCAGCAAAAAACTGAAATACACAGACTGCACCACCTGGAAAGGGTGGTGCTAGGCTTTTAGTTACACAAGGGACCTAGCTTACCCGTCCAGCTAAGCGGAAAAACCCCCCGAAAAGAAATAAAAAGAAGTTAGCCTGCGTAGTTCAGGTTTCCTTTGTTTGCCCCCTGGCCTAGCAACCCACCACTTCGAACTCAAAGTAGCAGTAAAAATAAAAGTTTTGGCTCTACAAAAGAAACAAACACACGCTCGTGTTCGCGCAAACGCTGAGGAACACGGGCGTTAGATTTATACGTACGGGCGAGCGCTCAAACTCTGAGTTTGGACGCAAAATCAAGTGGCAACCATCTTGATTTTTTTTCCGCTAGGCCTAGCTCACACAAAAATGCTCAGAAATCAAAGAAAATTAACTTTAGAAAAACAAAAACACCTGGAAACTAATCGGTATACCTTTAGATACTAATACCTAACAGAATATACTTCCAGCTAGCCTGGAAATATAAAAATTATACTTAGCTTGGGGAGCTCATTCGATGCACGTCTTGCCCCCCTCGGCGCCTAGGGAAGCAGTCCAGTAGATAGGGACAAAATATATAGAGGAGACTTAAAAGAAAAGGGAAATTAAGTCAAGAAAAAACAAAAATAAAATTGCTCCTCCGCCCGCACCACAAAGGTATAGCAGGCATCCTAATATAAAAAATTACTTAAAAACCCCACCCCCCCGGGATCTACTGTTTTAGGCACAACCACAGCCAAGGGCACCGGCCCAGTCCATCAGCGACGTTTATTAAAAACTAGAAAAGAAAAAAAAAAAAAAAATTCTTTTTTAAATTTCCCCCAGAAGAGAAGCGCGCATGCTCCCGCTGTACAGAATGAAAAAGCCTATATATATTGGTTAAATATGATGAAGAGTAAAATAGTGAGCATGCTATCTACTTTACAGAAAAATAGTAAAAATGAAATAGTGTTCTTAGACTAAAAATGCATAAAAAAAAGTATATATATATGTATTTATACATAGACATGTACATACACACATACATACATACACACAAAACATTACACACCCATATATAAGGCAAAAGTATAAAAAAAAGGGAAAAAAAAAAAATTGCAAAACATACATATATAGGGTAAAAACATAAAAAATACGTAACATTTAAGTGAAATATAGTGAAAGATATAAGAAAAATATATACATATCAATGTACACACTAATGAAAGCCTTTTCTAAAATCCCTCCCCCCTTTTACATGCTACTTCTGGACTAAACAATTACTAAAATGTATCTCCCTCCCCCCCAGTTCTTCTCTGATGACTTATCTGAGTGGGCGTTTCGGGCTAGTTGACGATGGTTGTTGAAAGTTCTTTTTACATGATGCTTGATGTTTTAACAGTTCTATGGTCGAATTATGGATCTGGACGGCTTGCTGGATGATGGTCGGCGGTAGTTGGTTCTTGATTACAGGCTTCTTGAGGAATAAACAATTTTATGGTCGAATCGGGGTTGCTGTCTGTCTTCGGGTGGGGATCGCGAGGGTGCTGAAAAGAAAGGCCTTCATTAGTCTCCCCCTCCCCTCCCCTTTTTGTGTTCCTACTCCCTCTTTCCCTGTCCTCCCTTTGTCTTTTGACTGCAGGCCCCCATGGTCCCGGCATATGGCCCTGTCCCTCGGCCGTAACTTTGGTCGTCCCCCCCTCGTCACTCTCTCAACAAGGGGAGGGAACTTCCAGAGCACAGGGTCGGGGCTTTGTCCCCCTGACCCCCACACCTGCTAGATCAGAGAGGCCGGTTTCCCGGCCTCTCCGCCCCAGCAGGCTGCCTGGGCTGTGGCTGTGGAGCGGGTCCGGCGGGGGCACCGCTGTCATCGACCGAGGCCTTGGGGGCAGTGTATGCGGCAGTCTTATGTTTGGTTGTGCGTATACATTCGTGTTATTTGTAGGTGTCCCCATTATACTAGTTTATGTAAATGGTTCCCGGGCCGAGACAAGCGGCCCTGCTCTTCCCGAGCTTTCAGCCGCGTCCAGTGGGCCCCTCCCCTCCACCCATCTGCTGAAGGGGCGGGCCCACCTGAACGCCCATCTGCGGGGGCGCCGCTTACGCCTGTACTCGCGCCACGTCGCCATTGCTGTTGTGGTGTATGCTACTTGGTATCGTATTTTATGTTATGTGGGAGTGCCAGAGAGGGCCACAGAAATCCCCGCGCCCCCGGCGCGCACCCGACCCACGTCCCACCGCTGCCTCACGGCCCCCGAGGTGCCCGCTGCTCGCCCCTTGTGGCCAAGGAGCCGCAGCGGGCACTGCATGTCTTAATGACAGCCCCATCTGGCCGGAGAAGACAGCGGCAAACCGCGGGCCCAGCCCGCACCCCGAGCGCGGGAACCCCCAGGGCCCCCAACACTACCTGGTGTGTAGCAGTTAATGTTTGAAGGTGGCCGCGAACCTCCCCAGATGGCCCTGCTCTTGGCATTGGGTTGCCAATGTGCTGGAGCTCGAGTACCTCCACTCCATGGTGAGGGGCTATTCACCGTTGCCTCACCCCTTCCCCGTACCTTACCCATCAGTACGGGGTTTTGGAGGGTAGCGTGGGCGGGGGCACCGCTGCATGGGGGAGTATTCCCGGGTTTCACCTTCCTGTTGTTGTGCAAGTGAGTGTGTCTGTGTGTTTGTGAGTTCCCTTCCCCCATCCCTCCCATCCCTTCCCTCTTCCCTGTGCGCCAGGAAGTGCCTGGGTACGTGTTGCGTGTCGGAAGGTGCAGAGCACTTTGCACCTGTGGTGCGGGCGGGGACGCTCACCGATTATTGCACTGTGCCCGCTTTTTCCGACAGGCAATCACTTTTTTGTTATGTTAGCCCTCTTCGTTCTAATGTGCCTAATTTTGCCCCAATGAGATTTAACATTTCTCCAATTAGTTTAAGAATTTTTTGGTTTTTTAGAATGTTAATTTTATCTTTATCCGTGACAGTGGTCACTTTGCCGGGCAGTAAACTGTACACTTGTTCCGCGAGAGGTTTTAGTAACGGGCATTCATTAAGATAGTGTAGGAAATTAACGCACTGCCTCCCGCAGAAGCAGTTTTGGTCGGGAGACAGTTTCACTCTATAGAGGTAATAAGGCAGCCTGCCATGATTGGTGACGACCTGTGAGACGTAAAAGTTTGCTGGAAAATTGTCTGGTATATCGTATATACTAGGGATCCATGTACTCAATTCGGAGTTTTGCCCCTCCTCTTTCCATCGCTGATCCCATTCTTTAAAGAGTTGAATTTTGATTTCTTTTTTGACATAGTTTTTTCCCATGGGTAACGCTACCGGTTCTCCATGAGTTCGCGCTTTATTTGCTAGTTTATCTGCCAATTCGTTTCCCTCCACCCCAGTGTGGCCTTTCACATGCATTAGATTTATACTATGCATTGTTCGAATTGTTTTAATGGTATTTTTTATGAGTTGAATTATTGGATGGTTATTGTGGGGGTTAGCTAGGGCCTGCAGTGTGGATAGGCTATCCGTGAATAGGTTAAAGGTTGTACTGTCTTGAAAAGTTGATATGTATTCCAGACTTTTCAGAATTGCAATCATTTCGGCATCATATATTGTTGCGTGCTTTTCTAATTTGTACATTGCTTTCTTATTTGATTTTTCCGATTCATCTAGTATTATAAATGCTGCTCCTACCGTCTGGTTACAGACAGATCCATCTGTGAAGATGTTAAGCTGAGCAGTGCTAGGCGCTTTTTTAAAGAATGATACAGCTGTTTTTTCTGCTGGGTGCGTATCCCAGGGATCTAACAGTTTTTGGATTTTTTCCGTCTCCCAGGTCGTCCCAAGTATAGTGTGGTCACTGTTTCTCTGAAACAAGTGAAATGACGCGGCTTCTTTATCGAGTGTTAGTGCTATTGGCATAATGTTTGAGAGAATATTAAGGTTGATATTGCTAACGGTGCGGTATGCTTTAGTTATTTTCAAAAGCGGCGTTCTTTGTACTGACTGTAGCTTTCTGGCCAAGTGCGAATTGTTTGTATTTTTCCACCATACGGGGGCGGCGTACGTAATTGCTCGTTCTATTCCTCTGATATAAATATCTCTGAATTGTGTCCCCTTGATGCCCCAGTTGACCCCGGAAAACATGCCGAGGGCTTGGGTGCTTTGAGTTATTTTAGATTTTAGATATTCTGCATGTGCCGTGAATGTCAGTTTTGAGTCGAAAACGATCCGAGGATTTTTAATGAATTTACATGGGTGAGGTTGCGACCTCCCAATTTAATGGTTGGTACTCGTTTTTTATACCGATCTCCAATATCAAGGACTTCGCACTTGGCCGGGTTAAAGCTTAGCCTTTTTTCATCTCCCCATTCTTTAATGAGGTTTAGCGCCCGGTTTGCATTGTCCTCCAGTTCTTTCCGTGATTTTCCCGTCACTATTAGGGTTACGTCGTCAGCAAATGCCTGAATCGTTATATTGTTTTCGAATCTTTGTTGAAGAAGATCCGCAATAACAACATTGAAAAGAAGTGGACTGAGGGGTGAACCTTGCGGACACCCCTTTACTGAGCCGATAGTAATTTTTTCGCTTTTTGTTAAGTAGGACATTTTGCGGTTTGTCAAAAAGTCTCGAACCAAATTGAAGAGATTTCTGGGGCAGTTGTTTTCTCTTAGTTTGTTAATTACTACTGGGGCCCAGAGCGAGTTGAAGGCTCCCTTGATGTCCAGAGACACCAAGATTGCCCCCTTCCCCTCCCTCTTGACGTCCTCCAGCTTAGTTTTAATTTTGTATAACGCGCTTACTGCAGACTTTCTGTGGGTAAAGCCAAATTGGTTTTCATGAAGTAGTTTTTTAGAGTGTAAGAAATGGTACAGCCTATTGTTAATTAATTTTTCTAATACTTTACCAAAGATGGAGTTCAGACAGATCGGTCTATATCCGGAGGGACTGTCAACCCTATCTGTCTTTTTGAGTAGTATTATTTTTCCTTCTTTCCATTCAGCGGGGAAATAACCAAATTCCAGACACGCGTTGAAAATTTTAAGAATGAGTTCTTTAAAGTTGTTGTAGATTGTTCTCAGAAAAAAGGTTTTGATATTATCAATTCCTGGTGCAGTTGTTAATTTCAATTTAGCCAAAACAGCATCTACCTCTGCTGAAGTGAATGGTATGTCATTGATTGTATTGATATCTTCGAGTGACATGAGACGCACGTTGGTCTCATGTGCCGAGTCGCTGTTTGGGTCATCTTCCTCGAATAGCGTTGTTAGGATAAAACGTACTGTCTCTGCCAGACTTTTCGTCCGAACTCCATCTGGTAACACGAGAGGACAAAGCACTACCGGGCGTTTAAGTTTGTTAAGTGCTATCTTATATGGGAGGGTAAAAACATTATTGCCGTGGATGACACCGCAGAACTCTTTAAAAGAGCTCTGCTTTGCATCCTTCATGTTGCTTTTATAATCTTTGTGCGCTTCATAATAGGATTTCTTAAAGTGATCTCTATTGTTATTTTTGCAATTTTGATATCTGCGCCGAAGCGCCCGAATTTTTTTACGTTCGATAGAAAGTTGTGGGGTCCACCATTTAACTTCATTTGCTCGATAGGTAACTACCTTGGAATATATTTCCGTAAGTTCTTCAATTTTGTCATAAAATGTTCTAATTACATGCTCTAAATGATTTTTGGAAACGAGAGGTCTGCTTGACATGTCCCTAAGCCAGCGGTCTTTTATTAATTTGTCTATAACCTTTATCTCGCCTGTTTTTGTTAGTCTTTTGACTGGGCACCTGTTTCCAAAAGCTGTAATTTTGATGTAGCTGTGGTCGCTGCCTGAAGGAGTGTCCAAAACCTCCCAATCCGAAATGTGTCCTAATGTGTGTCCATTTACAATAGTTAGATCAATCCAACTTTCGCCGTTTGGTGAGGCGAAAGTTGGGGACGAGTTTCTGTCATTGATCCACACTAATTCTAAGCTTATAAAAAGGTCTGCTAATTCCTCTCCTCTCTGGTCTAATCTCTGTCCCCCCCAGCTGGGGTTTTTTGCGTTAAAGTCTCCTAATAATATAAGTTTTTCTGATTTGTGCTGTTCTACAACTTCGTTGATTATTTGCAGCCAAGGTGTTATGTCGTCATCAGGTGGTATATAAACGTTTGCTAGCACAAACGTTTGGTTTTCTGTGTTACAGCGGACCACTAGCAGATCTCTGGCTACGGTAATGGGAATCTCGTTAATCCATTCATGCGCGTCACTAATTAGATGACGAGGCATTTGGCTACTAGAGCCTGTTTCTCTTAAAGTGCCGGGAGCCACAGGGCCAGATGAGGCCAAGCGGACCCCCGCCCAAGAGATGTTCCATGGGCCAGGTTTTTAACTCCACCCAGAAGCAGGACAGGACAAGCCCAGCTCTAGGGGTGCTAAAGCCCAAGAAGAAGGGCTGGTAGCGAGCCCACTTCCGGGTAGGCAGGGCAACTCCAGGCCCTGCTGGCGTTACCCCCGGAAGCTATAAGAGAAGCGAAGGATTATCACTCTGAGATGACTGGGCAGAGGGACCCGAACAACCCCGTGCTCCGAGGAACACGGGTAGAGCCTGGCCGCTGCACATGGCTCAAGCAAGGGGACAGAGGCACTCACCGACTGTCCTAGTACTGGACTTGCATAGGCCTCAGCCAGGCGGCCATCCAGCCTGGGGCAGTTATGGCGTCATACGGGCAGACGGCCAGGACTCCAGACTTGGAACCCCGACCACTCGGTCAGGGTCTACAGAAAGTAGTGGAAAAAATTGCCAAGCCGGCGGAGGGGGCAGGGTCGTCCCCCCCTAGAAGGGTGCGAGAGCTCCCGTTGAGAACGAGTTCGCCAGGGATGCACCCCCTTTAGGCTCACTAGTCCTGCGGCGGGCACCACGTGCAGGTGGGAGTTCGGCTTTGCGCAAGCAAGTAACCATCTGCTCTCACCCCGAAATCCAAGGCGTGCATGCCATAGGAAACAAGAGAGTCATAGTTACTCCCGCCGTTTACCCGCGCTTTGATGAATCTCTTCACGTTGACATTCAGAGCACTGGGCAGAAATCACATTGCGTCAACACCGACCAGCGGCCATCGCAATGCTTTGTTTTAATTAGACAGTCGGATTCCCCCGGTCCGTGCCAGTTCTGAGTTGACTGTTTTTTGCCGGCCGAAGCATAGCACTTTGGGCACGAAGCCCTCAGACGCCGCGCAGCTGAGGCTTTCCACAGGAAGGTCCCGACGCTGGTCCGGGCTTGGCCGCGCCGCGTGAACGGCGAGCCCCGCCCAGTCCCGGTGCAGTGCCGTTCCTGCTTCAGGTCCCCAGCCCGACCGGCTCAGTCCTCAGAGCCAATCCTTATCCCAAGGTTACGGATCCGTTTTGCCGACTTCCCTTACCTACATTGGTCCATCGACTAGAGGCTGTTCACCTTGGAGACCTGCTGCGGATGTGGGTACGGTCCGGCACGAAAATCACACTCCCTCACTCGGATTTTCAAGGGCCGACGCGAGCGCACCGGACAGCGCAAGAACCGCACTGCTCTACGGAGCCACCATCCCTATCTCGGGGCGAACCCATTCCAGGGACTCGATCTCCTTACAGAGAAAAGAAAACTCTTCCCGGGGCTCGCATCGGCGTCTCCGAGCTGGTTTGCGTTACCGCACTGGGCCCCGAAGGACCAATCTCCGTGTCCGGGTTCGGGATTATTAACCCGATTCCCTTTCGGTCACTGCGGGGCTCTCTCCACTGCAAAAAAGTGCTCCCGCTTCGGAAAGAACTTCTCCTTTCCCTTAGGACCGACTGACCCATGTTCAACTGCTGTTCACATGGAACCCTTCTCCACTTCAGTCCTCAAGGTTCTCACTTGAGTATTTGCTACTACCACCAAGATCTGCACCAGCGGCGGCTCCAGGCGGGCTTACGCCCGACACCTTCAACGCTCACCGCAGCGGCCCTCCTACTCGCTGCAGCTTAGCACCCCCTTGTTTGCGTGCATCTGCCGGCAGCGGCCGGGGATAGGCTCGACACTAGAGCGCCATCCATTTTCGGGGCTAGTTGCTTCGGCAGGTGAGTTGTTACACACTCCTTAGCGGGTTCCGACTTCCATGGCCACCGTCCTGCTGTCTTAAGCAACCAACACCCTTCATGGGATCTCATGAGCGTCCCGCATCGGGCGCCTTACCCCGGCGTTTGGTTCATCCCACAGCGCCAGTTCTGCTTACCAAAAGTGGCCCACTTGGCACTCTCATCGCTTCCGGAGGCCTCAGACCAGAAGGCCTCCGACACACCCATTGAAAGTTTGAGAATAGGTTGAGGTCGTTTCGACCCCAATGCCTCTAATCATTCGCTTTACCAGGTGTGACTGGTCTCGGCAACAAGCGCCAGCTATCCTGAGGGAAACTTCGGAGGGAACCAGCTACTAGATGGTTCGATTAGTCTTTCGCCCCTATACCTGGGTCGGACGATCGATTTGCACGTCAGAACGCTTCGGACATCCACCAGAGTTTCCTCTGGCCTCGTCCTGCCCGGGCATAGTTCACCATCTTTCGGGTGCCAACGTGTGCGCTCTAGCGCCGCCCCCACGACGTGAGCGTGTGGGACGGGCCGTTGCTGCTCCCTTCATCGGACCCCTGGGCGGCCCGGGATCGCAACTCGGCACGGCACGAGGCCGCGCCTTCACGTTTCATTGCGCCTCTGGGTTTTGAGGGACCCATTGACTCGCGCACATGTTAGACTCCTTGGTCCGTGTTTCAAGACGGGTCGGGTGGGTTACCGACCTACTCGCCGCCAACCATGACGACCCTCCGCGGAAAGAACCCGCCTCGCCGGTTCCGAGCCCCAAACACCGAACGTCAGGCGAATACCTGGCGTAAGGCAGGCGACCCGTTGACCCAGCCGGGTTTCCCGCTCCGCATTCCGGAGGGCATCGTTTCGGGCCTCCCCGAAGGGAGTAGCCCATGAGGCCTGGGCAGGGTGACGTACTCGATTACCGGCCAGGTATAACTCCCACGACAGCCAAACAAGGGCCGTCGCCGGTCACCTCCAGCGGCCGGACTCAAAGTCGTTCTTGAAAGGGTTACCCGTGCCCGTCGCGGCGTCCTACCGACGGTGGAAAATGCGTTCCGGAGTGCGCGGCACCGCGCGGGCAGCCGGAACGGGCCCCCACAAGGAGAGCCCGTAAACCAAGACGCTGACACCGCTCCACGTCACAGCGAAACTGAATCCCACCGCCCTCGAGCTTCGAGGGCCCACCCGTTTTACTCTAAGCGGTTTCACGTACTCTTGAACTCTCTCTTCAAAGTTCTTTTCAACTTTCCCTCACGGTACTTGTGAACTATCGGTCTCTCGGACGTATTTAGCCTTAGATGGAGTTTACCACCCAATTAGGGCTGCACTCTCAAGCAACCCGACTCACGGGAGGTTCCATCCCGAGAGAGCAGTGGCGGAGACGGGCCTGGCACCCACTCTGGGTCAAGCCCCTGTCAGGGGGACTTGCACCACCGCAAACCTCTCGGGAACGTTACCTCCCATACACCACATTTCCCGATCGCCGGCAAGGACGAGGGATTCGGTGCTGGGCTAGGTCCCGTTTCGCTCGCCGCTACTAAGGGAATCCCTGTTGGTTTCTTTTCCTCCGCTTAGTGATATGCTTAAATTCAGCGGGTTGTCTCGCCTGATGTGAGGTCGACAATCTTTTTTTTTATTTTGTGCGCTTTCCAACAAAAACTTCGCCTCCTCACCACATGTCAAAAACACAAAAGGATGGCGAACTAACAGTTGTTGTACACACGCTTTGCATCGCTTTCGATTCGACAAAAAAGAAAGCGCGCAATCCAACGGCATTCCCCTACTGGATGGCTCCAGTATTCATCGGGGACGCGAAGGTCTTAGACTGACGGAAGGCTACGACGCAAAAAACTTTCCTCCCAGAAGCGTTTTTCTTTTTTTTGTGCAAATCAACGCCACGAGATTTACATTTGCCGACGCCGCGTTTCAACGCGCCAACGCCAACTCCGTCCCACGGTTTTTCCACTCGAACAACATCCACGCCAAAGAAAACAGAATCGATCGAAAAGAAACCGTTTCAAATCTCCGTTTCTAACGCACCGACGTCACAGCGCCGTTCAACGTGCGAAAGATTTTTTTGGTACGGGATTTTCCACAAACGGTATCCATCGAGTTTCGTTTTCCCATGCAGTGTTCGATAAAAACTCGTAGGAGGAGGAGGACTGGTTAAGCGCACGCGTGCAATCGCACCACTCGTGCATTTGCTCAAAGAAAACGCAACGCAAGAAAGCATAAAACTGCGTGCTGCCCACGATCCGACACAGTCAAAACGAGGTAGAAAACAAATTCTCCTCTCTTGATATATGATCCGACCCTCACACAGACGAAGCCACGGGAAGGCCCGAGGCCGCAATGTGCGTTCAAAGAGTAAGTGCTCAGTGTGTCCTGCAATTCACACCAAGTCTCGCAGCTGGCTGCGTTCTTCATCGACCCGAGAACCGAGTGATCCACCGCTTAGAGTCGTGTTTTTGGATTTTTCAATCAGTACGACAAAACACAAGTTGTTGTTTTTTTTTCGCGCCCGGCACATCCCATGCCATCTCGAAAGCGCAAAAAAAAAAGCTTCTTCTCAAACGCCTCTTCGTTAATCAAAATAAAAGGGCGATCCTCGAGAAGAGACGAAAAAGGGGGCGATGCGCCTTTTGTAACCCGCGGATTGTCCCGGTGCATTTGAAATCTCCTCTCAATCGAGGCAGCAGAGGGCTCCCGCTGGGCGCATCATCGAAAGGAACGGAGGCCACCCAAAGAAAAAGGCACATCCGAACCACAGTTTTTTTTTTTTGTGCCGTCCCGACGGCATCCAAGCTTGGTCGGGATCGGCGCCAGATAAATTCGCACATCGAGTCCATTCCCCGTACAAGAGGAAGAAGACAAAACGATGCCAAATAACATCCGGTAATGATCCTTCCGCAGGTTCACCTACGGAAACCTTGTTACGACTTTTACTTCCTCTAAATGATCAAGTTTGGTCATCTTTCCAACACACCGGCGCAACCGAAAGGCCGCTCCGGGTGTCGGTCCGAAGACCTCACTAAATCATTCAATCGGTAGTAGCGACGGGCGGTGTGTACAAAGGGCAGGGACGTAATCAACGCGAGCTTATGACTCGCGCTTACTGGGAATTCCTCGTTCAAGGGGAACAATTGCAAGCCCCTATCCCAATCACGAAGGAGGTTCCACGGGTTACCCAGTCTTTACAGACAGGGATAAAAACACGCTGCTTCCTTCAGTGTAGCGCGCGTGCGGCCCCGGACATCTAAGGGCATCACAGACCTGTTATTGCTCTGTTTCGTGCGGCTAGGAGCCGCTTGTCCCTCTAAGAAGGGTGCAAGGTGCAGAGAACCACGCACCTATTTAATAGGCTAGAGTCTCGTTCGTTATCGGAATTAACCAGACAAATCGCTCCACCAACTAAGAACGGCCATGCACCACCATCCACCGAATCAAGAAACAGCTCTCAATCTGTCAATCCTCCCAGTGTCCGGGCCGGGTATGTTTTCCCGTGTTGAGTCAAATTAAGCCGCAGGCTCCACTCCTGGCGGTGCCCTTCCGTCAATTCCTTTAAGTTTCAGCTTTGCAACCATACTTCCCCCGGAACCCAAATACTTTGGTTTCCCGGAAGCTGCCCGCCGAGTCATTTGAGTAACTCAGGCGGATCGCTGGTTGGCATCGTTTATGGTTAGAACTAGGGCGGTATCTGATCGCCTTCGAACCTCTAACTTTCGTTCTTGATCAATGAAAACATTCTTGGCAAATGCTTTCGCAGTAGTTCGTCTTGCGACGGTCCAAGAATTTCACCTCTAGCGCCGCAATACGAATGCCCCCGTCTGTCCCTCTTAATCATTATCCTGTATTCCAAAAACCAACAGAACAGAAACAGGATCTTGTTCTATTATTCCATGCACTGTTATTCAGGCGAATCGCCTGCGTTGAGCACTCTAATTTTTTCAAAGTAAACGCGCCGGCCAAAGCAAGGCACCTGATGAAGGGAACCAAGCCACGACAGGCATGATGTTCAGCACGGGCCGTAACGTGGTGTCCACGCACTTCCCGCCTGTAACTGAGATCCAACTACGAGCTTTTTAACCGCAGCAACTTTAGTATACGCTATTGGAGCTGGAATTACCGCGGCTGCTGGCACCAGACTTGCCCTCCAATGGATCCTCGTTAAAGGATTTAGAGTGTACTCATTTCAATTACGGGGCCTCAAAAGAGTCCCGTATTGTTATTTTTCGTCACTACCTCCCCGTGCCGGGAGTGGGTAATTTGCGCGCCTGCTGCCTTCCTTGGATGTGGTAGCCGTTTCTCAGGCTCCCTCTCCGGAATCGAACCCTGATTCTCCGTTACCCGTAACAACCATGGTAGGCGCATAACCTACCATCGACAGTTGATAAGGCAGACACTTGAAAGAAACGTCGCCGGCTCGTGGCCGTGCGATCAGCACAAAGTTATCCAGAGTCACCACACAAAACGGACCGAAGCCCGATTGATCTTGGTCTAATAAAAGCACCCGTCGCCCCGAGGGGCTTCGGGCTCACTGCATGTATTAGCTCTAGAATTGCCACAGTTATCCAAGTAGGAAGAAACGGTCTAAGGAACCATAACTGATTTAATGAGCCATTCGCGGTTTCGCCTTGTTTCGGCATGTACTTAGACATGCATGGCTTAATCTTTGAGACAAGCATATGACTACTGGCAGGATCAACCAGGTAATCTTTTCGTGGTGGGTCGCCCAAAACCCTACCAACGCGCGGACGCGGGGCCACCGTCAGGCGCCCCTTACGAACCGCAAACACACACAACGCTTAGGAATTACTTCCAAATCCAAGAAGAAATGAAGCACGTTCGAGCGCGCAGCCGGAATATCCCCGACCGAGGTCGGTACCGACGCGGCAAGAAGCGCATAAATTTCTTTCTCGTCGTAGCAACAGAAAGTCGTACGCCAAAAAAATCATTGACGACGCCTTCGCAGCGTTGCCGAGCTTTCAGGTCCCGTGAGGACGCGAGGACGCACCCCGGCCTTCGGTCAGAACGCACTCGTCATTTCACACCGTTCGGTTAGCGCGGACGCTCCGAAACACCCTCCTCTCGCATTCGTTTTCAAGACACAGGTGCACCCGAGAACCGACCCCAACGGCAGACGCCAGAGATCGCAGGTACCTTGCTGTAACGACCATGCGGCGGAGGCAGCGGCCGAGACGGCGACGAAAGGCGTCGGCGACGTCGTCAGACGCCGCTCGCACCAATCGAACGCTCGACAGACCCCACCTCCACATAATAGCACCGATAAGTATAAAGAAGATCCTTCAAGAGCATTCTGTACATAGTTTGTGGTTATCAGTTTCGGTGACTGACTGACTGACTTACTGTCTCTCACTTATGTGGCTCCTCGTTATTCAGTATCATTTATTTGTCCTTCTTTCTTTCTTATTTTTTTCCCCTCTCTCTCTCCTTATATATATATATATATATATATATGTATGTATGTATGTTTGTGTGTATATATATATATATATAAATGTTCTTTTTTTCCTGTCTGCCTCTATGTATACATACATACGTACATACATCCTACCCCTATAAAAAAAAATATTTCTCGCTTTTTATTAAAAATGTGCTGACCCCTGCTTGACTCTGATTACTTCTTTTCGACTTTCAGTTCATGTTAACATGGTCAACAGAAAGTTTATCGACTTTGTTATTACAAAGTAAACCAATATTTACACGGGGCGTTTCATGCGTTTTGAATTGTGTCAGAGCCGAACAATGAGCGCTATAGTAAGTGAGATTGTCACTGCTTTTAATCCGAATGCTCGCGGTATCGCGCGTGTTTACGGCAGGCTTCATAATAGGCAATTTTCTTTCTTTACACTACTCTTCTTTGCTCACTTCATTGTTTCTACCATTGGTTTCGTTTGGAAGGCCCCGCCACTTAGTTCCCAACAAAGTCCTCTCAAGGAACGAAGTGAGAAGCACGGGATTAACAAAAGAAAAAGATGCGTGTTTTCTAGCGGTTACCCGTGTCGCTTTGCGACACGGGCTTTCTGGCGCTTTCAACTGGGCGAGAGCCGAACAATTTACCCTACTGCACTTGCGACGGGCAGCGCTTTCAAACGGAATACTGGAAATCTCGCTTACTCTTCTGGCAAGTTTGATAGGAGACAAATATTATTCTTTTCACGCGAATTGTTCGCTCTATTTCTAATCTCTCTCTTCCGTGTCCTTGGCATGGAACGCCCGCTTCGTCTCCCACAAAGTACTTCCGAGGAATCAAGTGCAAATCACGCGACTTTAAAATGTGCGTGTTTTCTAGCGGTTACCCGTGTCGCGAGGCGACACGTGCTTTCTGGCGCTTTCAACTGGGCGAGAGCCGAACACTGTACACTACTGCACTTGCGACGGGCAGCGCTTTCAAACGGAATACTGGAAATCTCGCTTACTTTTCTGGCAAGTTTGATAGGAGACAGATATTATTCTTTTCACGCGAATTGTTCGCTCTATTTCTAATCTCTCTCTTCCGTGTCCTTGGCATGGAACGCCCGCTTCGTCTCCCACAAAGTACTTCCGAGGAATCAAGTGCAAAACACGCGACTTTAAAATGTGCGTGTTTTCTAGCGGTTACCCGTGTCGCGAGGCGACACGGGCTTTCTGGCGCTTTCAACTGGGCGAGAGCCGAACAATGTACACTACTGCACTTGCGACGGGCAGCGCTTTCAAACGGAATACTGGAGATGTCGCGTGCTTTACTGCCAAGCTCAATAAGAGACGAATTTCTTTCTTTTCACGGGAATTATTTCCTCTATTTCTAATCTCGCTCTTTCGTTTCATTGGGAAAGAACGCGCGCTTAGTTAGCCGCAAAGCAGTCTGAATTAATCACGTCCAAAGTACAGAATTTTACAATATATAGTGTTTTTACCGGTTGACCGCGTCAGAAAGCGTACCTTTCCGACGAGGTCTGTGTCGCTTTGACGTGAGCGGGAGCAAGGCGATTTGGGCTAGTGCACGCGAGATTGGCAGCGCTTCAAATTCCAGTACTGTAGATATTGCGTGCATTTTTTACACGCTTGAGGATGTGGGATTTTCTTTCGTGTGACGTGACCCGTTTGTCAAATTGTGTCTCGCTTTTTGGTATCGTTTAAGAAGCCCGTCCGCTTACAATCCTAAAAAAGAAAAAAAAAAAAGAAATTAGTAAAGAAAGACGCCCATACTTTTTTGTTGCTCTTTCTTTTATTATCTGCGCAGGATTTTAATTTGTGTAAGTTTTGTTTACCGTCCCGACTACGTAGGCGTTCGTACATGCCCGTCCTCGCGCCTCGAATTGTGTGCGAGCGAAATCAATCTCCCCAAGCTAGCTTCATAAATTGCTCGAAAATCGAACGTGAGGAAAGCCAGAGATACGTGGTTTTCACAGGTCGTGCAAGATTAATCCATAAAGTGCGATATTGGTATATATATATATACATACATACATACACATACATGATTTCTGCGACAAATAGGAAGACAAAAAGACCATGTTCAAGCATAATATAGGAACATTGACACTTTGCACACACAAGGGAGGTCAAATGGCAGGTTTTTCTTCCTTGTGCAGGAAACTTTATTGCAATGTCAGAAGGGAAGTTCCACTCTAGAATTGTGCACTCAATAAAGGAGGAAAGGAAATGCACTTGAAAACCTTCACAGTTCAAGTAAGAAAACATTTCGAAACGACAGTTTGTTTTCTTGCAGGGAGGAGAAGAGGGGAGAGAGGGAGGGAGGGAGGGAGGGAGGGAAGGAAGGAAGGAAGGGGGGGGGGTGCCATGCACGGTGAAGACCAGAGTGTCGAACCGAAAACCGAAGCGAACGAAAAACCGGAACCGAGGAGTTAGTTTCAGCCGAACCGAAACTGACCCGCCAACTTGGAACTGTACGGAAGAAAATATAACTGTCTATTAGTCTGACGATGAATAGAAGTACAAGGGTGTACGGCAGGGATAGCTGAAAAAAAAAAAAAAGGCTCTATGGACTTGGAGCGGCAGCCCAAAGTCGATGACGACGAAAAGAAAGCACACAGTTTCGGAAAACAGGCGGTAAGAAAGCGACAAATTAAGTAGCCGTCATGTCGAGTTGATTGCTTAGCTCTATTTAAGATGAAGGAAAAAAAAAAGTAGCACAATTGATGCTTACTTGCTAAATTGAATCAACCATTATCTTGTAAAGAAAAAAAACCTCAAATGCCAATCACCTGTATTTTATGCGACCCAACAGACTGATAACTTTTAAATTCAGGCTAAAATATAACACAAAAAAAAAAACAAGGAAAGACAGATATGTATGTAGCTTGTCATTTACTGCTCCATCAAATTTAAATAAAGCAATTTATTTCTCGGCACCTGAAAATAAGCGAACCCTACAAATGAATGGAAAGATACCCGTTTGCACTCTTGAAATAGTGCCTATTACGAAAAGAAGCACCAGGTAAATATAATATCACTTTAGCTTCTTCTTTTTCTTTTTAATACGGTACGCTGTTGGTTCATCTTAGTAAAATATATAAAATAGCGCAAAAAAGACGAGGACAAGGAGTATACAGGACAGGCACTCACTTTCAACTAGTTTTATCCAGGAAAAGTAAACATACATATATAGCTTTTATTCACGATAAGTGCCGAGGGCAGCCGAGAAGGCGGCAATAGCCCCGGATGGTTTGATCGTGCTGGGAGACACCAGCATCCCAGCTCAAATATCTTCTACCCTTAAGAATATGTGCTGCTTTGCCTGTCGTGTGTATATACATGTTCACTTTTCCTGAATGAAACTAGTTCAACATCACCGCCTGTCCTGTATACCTCTTGTTCTTCTATTTGTTGTGCTATTTTAATGTCCTACATTACTTTTGTGCTCCCGCAAATCGAAGCAAACCAATAAAAAATTCGGTTCGACACTCTGGTGGAAACTAAAAGCTTAGAAAGAAAGAGGAAAAAAAGAAAAAGGAAAACATTTCTACAATAATGATTAGCAGGAGGAGGAGGAGGAGAACAAGAAGGCTAATAATGTGGAAAAAAAAGACACGACCCAAATAAATCAATACAAAGGATGCTATAAGTCATGCATACTTACCACATGTAAAATTAATTTTAAAAAAAATTAGAAAACAAAAATGTGTATTTATATATATATATATATTTTTTTTTTCTTTTATCCAGAGGCTTTGGCGCACGCACAGCACTGCACTGCACTGCACTGCACTGCACTGCACAACACAACACAACGACAGACTTTCCACAAACACACCACTGCGTACGAGGACACGACCACGTAGAGCTGCACGAAAACAAGCGCCGTAACTTAATAAAAAAAATAAAAAAATCCTTTCACTGGACGGACGGCACAAGAACGGAAACTGCTCAAAGAGCACACACACACACGACACATATTAATGAATTAATAAGGGGCACAAGTAGAACGTAGGACACGGCACCCACACCAGAGGCCTTGCACAAGCACAGCACTGAGCACTGAGCACTGAGCAGCAGGTCACAGGACAGAAATGACGTCCACGCTGAGTAGGCCGAAGGCAGGGAATTACGGACGCACGCGAGGTCACCCACAGGCACTTTCACCGGAACCACGCCACAACACCACGCTGCAGAGCGCGCACTGCAAAGCGAAACCATGCGCTCACCTTCGGAAAGCACGGAGGGCGGGCGGCACAGAGAAGCAAAAAGACGTCAAAAGCACATCGCGATGAAGCGGCGGCGAATGAACACTACTCACTGGTGGAAATGGATATCTCCTCAAGCGAAAACATGCAATGAACACGCATGGTTTAAGATGCACGTGGGAGACGCGCACACTTTCAGA
>NW_024610108.1:3990000-3992500 GCF_016920785.2 Ixodes scapularis | reverse complement strand
CGAGGTTAAACAAGAGCGGGGAGAGTGGGTCCCCCTGCCTAACACCGGCCGTTGGGGCCGCAAGTAGAGTTTCACCGGCAAACGACAACAGGGTGTTCGCCCCTCCATACAAGTCAACCACATACTCCACAAACGACTGCCCCAAGCCGGCCAGGCGGACACCTTCCACGATGGCTGCCATCGACACACGATCGAAGGCCTTTGTTAAATCAAGACTAGCCATGTACAGCGGCCTTAGGCTGCGTCTCGCCTCCTGGATGGTGGCGGATAGTAACATAACATTCTCCGCACACCCATCGACTGGAAGAAATGCACGTTGTCTATGGTCCAGCTCCACTGTCTTGGTGGCCCTTTGTGCCAGTATTTTATTAAGCAGTCGTAGTAACACTGGCGCCACCGTTATTGGTCTAAAATGCGAGGGCTCACTCGCCCCTACTTTCTTAGGGACAAATACTGTCCTCGCACACTTCAAAGAAGTGGGGACTTTCTTCATTAACATCAGGAGGTTAAGGAGTAAACGCAACACTGCCACTGGCACTGCCTTCAGAACCCGCGCCGTAAACCCATCGGGGCCCGGAGCTGAACTCACAGGGAGCGCACAAGCCTTTATCTCCGCTGTTGTAACTGGAAAGAAGAGATCAACAGATCTCTCAGCCTGACCACAACTCCCCTCTGGTGGCGGAAGTACTGGGCCAGTCATGATGGTCTTCCACTCATTCAGGAAGCTTTTAACATCAGCCACTTCAGCCACTTCCTGGCCATCCAGTATCTCCCGAGCACAATCAGACTGTCTCCGGCGGAACTTCTCTTGTGTCTGGGCATATTCCCTCTTTTTCTGTTTCCTGCGGCTTTCAGTGCGCGGTACCCCTCCCCCCGATTGCCCCCTCCTTGGAGCCCTCGGTTCCACATAAAAAACGTCACGAATATAATCGTTCACCGCTCGGGTGACTTCCACTCCTCTCAGGGCCAAGTGGCCAATTTCCCAGAGTCGTGGTGCCTGATACACCTGAGGAGCGGTTCGCTTCACCAGCCCCTTTATAGCAGCAAGCACGGCCTCTTTAGAGTCGTACCCCGAGTCCTGCTCGACTTGGGACTCCAACCCATCCACCGGTGCATCAGAACCAACCGACGCATCCATACCATGCTCTACGGACTCCTCCTCAGGAATGGACGCCAATGCAGATCCCGCAGAGGCCACTGGCTGCGGCCCCAATAGGAACCTCTCGACCATTCCTTTGTACCCTGCCTGCCTTCTGTGGCTCTTCATTGAGTCAAAGGTTCTTCCAGATTTGGCCGATGCGGGTAAACTCTGTAGTGCATCCCATAGGGATTCATTGATGTTCTTCACCCCACTTCTTCTCAGGTCTGCCTCCAACCTCGCGAGAAGATTCGACTCCTCAGTGGACCAGCGAGGTCGTGACCTCTCAATCACTATTTGCTCATTATATTCTGCAGGGTGTCTGCTCCTCCTGTGTTGGCCCAGACCAATCTTTGAGGCGTATCCCTCTCCACACAGACTGCACACAAAGTCTGTCCCGATCTCTCGCAGAGGCCACTGGCCACAAGAGAGTCATAGTTACTCCCGCCGTTTACCTGCGCTTTGATGAATCTCTTCACGTTGACATTCAGAGCACTGGGCAGAAATCACATTGCGTCAACACCGACCAGCGGCCATCTCAATGCTTTGTTTTAATTAGACAGTCGGATTCCCCCGGTCCGTGCCAGTTCTGAGTTGACTGTTTTTTGCCGGCCGAAGCATAGCACTTTGGGCACGAAGCCCTCAGACGCCGCGCAGCTGAGGCTTTCCACAGGAAGGTCCCGACGCTGGTCCGGGCTTGGCCGCGCCGCGTGAACGGCGAGCCCCGCCCAGTCCCGGTGCAGTGCCGTTCCTGCTTCAGGTCCCCAGCCCGACCGGCTCAGTCCTCAGAGCCAATCCTTATCCCAAGGTTACGGATCCGTTTTGCCGACTTCCCTTACCTACATTGGTCCATCGACTAGAGGCTGTTCACCTTGGAGACCTGCTGCGGATGTGGGTACGGTCCGGCACGAAAATCACACTCCCTCACTCGGATTTTCAAGGGCCGACGCGAGCGCACCGGACAGCGCAAGAACCGCACTGCTCTACGGAGCCACCATCCCTATCTCGGGGCGAACCCATTCCAGGGACTCGATCTCCTTACAGAGAAAAGAAAACTCTTCCCGGGGCTCGCATCGGCGTCTCCGAGCTGGTTTGCGTTACCGCACTGGGCCCCGAAGGACCAATCTCCGTGTCCGGGTTCGGGATTATTAACCCGATTCCCTTTCGGTCACTGCGGGGCTCTCTCCACTGCAAAAAAGTGCTCCCGCTTCGGAAAGAACTTCTCCTTTCCCTTAGGACCGACTGACCCATGTTCAACTGCTGTTCACATGGAACCCTTCTCCACTTCAGTCCTCAAGGTTCTCACTTGAGTATTTGCTACTACCACCAAGATCTGCACCAGCGGCGGCTCCAGGCGGGCTT
>NW_024610108.1:3980000-3985000 GCF_016920785.2 Ixodes scapularis | reverse complement strand
GCCGGAATATCCCCGACCGAGGTCGGTACCGACGCGGCAAGAAGCAAATAAATTTCTTTCTCGTCGTAGCAACAGAAAGTCGTACGCCAAAAAAATCATTGACGACGCCTTCGCAGCGTTGCCGAGCTTTCAGGTCCCGTGAGGACGCGAGGACGCACCCCGGCCTTCGGTCAGAACGCACTCGTCATTTCACACCGTTCGGTTAGCGCGGACGCTCCGAAACACCCTCCTCTCGCATTCGTTTTCAAGACACAGGTGCACCCGAGAACCGACCCCAACGGCAGACGCCAGAGATCGCAGGTACCTTGCTGTAACGACCATGCGGCGGAGGCAGCGGCCGAGACGGCGACGAAAGGCGTCGGCGACGTCGTCAGACGCCGCTCGCACCAATCGAACGCTCGACAGACCCCACCTCCACATAATAGCACCGATAAGTATAAAGAAGATCCTTCAAGAGCATTCTGTACATAGTTTGTGGTTATCAGTTTCGGTGACTGACTGACTGACTTACTGTCTCTCACTTATGTGGCTCCTCGTTATTCAGTATCATTTATTTGTCCTTCTTTCTTTCTTATTTTTTTCCCCTCTCTCTCTCCTTATATATATATATATGTATGTATGTATGTTTGTGTGTATATATATATATATATAAATGTTCTTTTTTTCCTGTCTGCCTCTATGTATACATACATACGTACATACATCCTACCCCTATAAAAAAAATTATTTCTCGCTTTTTATTAAAAACGTGCTGACCCCTGCTTGACTCTGATTACTTCTTTTCGACTTTCAGTTCATGTTAACATGGTCAACAGAAAGTTTATCGACTTTGTTATTACAAAGTAAACCAATATTTACACGGGGCGTTTCATGCGTTTTGAATTGTGTCAGAGCCGAACAATGAGCGCTATAGTAAGTGAGATTGTCACTGCTTTTAATCCGAATGCTCGCGGTATCGCGCGTGTTTACGGCAGGCTTCATAATAGGCAATTTTCTTTCTTTACACTACTCTTCTTTGCTCACTTCATTGTTTCTACCATTGGTTTCGTTTGGAAGGCCCCGCCACTTAGTTCCCAACAAAGTCCTCTCAAGGAACGAAGTGAGAAGCACGGGATTAACAAAAGAAAAAGATGCGTGTTTTCTAGCGGTTACCCGTGTCGCTTTGCGACACGGGCTTTCTGGCTCTTTCAACTGGGCGGGAGCCGAACAATTTACCCTACTGCACTTGCGACGGGCAGCGCTTTCAAACGGAATACTGGAAATCTCGCTTACTCTTCTGGCAAGTTTGATAGGAGACAAATATTATTCTTTTCACGCGAATTGTTCGCTCTATTTCTAATCTCTCTCTTCCGTGTCCTTGGCATGGAACGCCCGCTTCGTCTCCCACAAAGTACTTCCGAGGAATCAAGTGCAAATCACGCGACTTTAAAATGTGCGTGTTTTCTAGCGGTTACCCGTGTCGCCAGGCGACACGGGCTTTCTGGCGCTTTCAACTGGGCGAGAGCCGAACAATTTACCCTACTGCACTTGCGACGGGCAGCGCTTTCAAACGGAATACTGGAAATCTCGCTTACTTTTCTGGCAAGTTTGATAGGAGACAAATATTATTCTTTTCACGCGAATTGTTCGCTCTATTTCTAATCTCTCTCTTCCGTGTCCTTGGCATGGAACGCCCGCTTCGTCTCCCACAAAGTACTTCCGAGGAATCAAGTGCAAATCACGCGACTTTAAAATGTGCGTGTTTTCTAGCGGTTACCCGTGTCGCGAGGCGACACGTGCTTTCTGGCGCTTTCAACTGGGCGAGAGCCGAACACTGTACACTACTGCACTTGCGACGGGCAGCGCTTTCAAACGGAATACTGGAAATCTCGCTTACTTTTCTGGCAAGTTTGATAGGAGACAAATATTATTCTTTTCACGCGAATTGTTCGCTCTATTTCTAATCTCTCTCTTCCGTGTCCTTGGCATGGAACGCCCGCTTCGTCTCCCACAAAGTACTTCCGAGGAATCAAGTGCAAAACACGCGACTTTAAAATGTGCGTGTTTTCTAGCGGTTACCCGTGTCGCGAGGCGACACGGGCTTTCTGGCGCTTTCAACTGGGCGAGAGCCGAACAATGTACACTACTGCACTTGCGACGGGCAGCGCTTTCAAACGGAATACTGGAGATGTCGCGTGCTTTACTGCCAAGCTCAATAAGAGACGAATTTCTTTCTTTTCACGGGAATTATTTCCTCTATTTCTAATCTCGCTCTTTCGTTTCATTGGGAAGGAACGCGCGCTTAGTTAGCCGCAAAGCAGTCTGAATTAATCACGTCCAAAGTACAGAATTTTACAATATATAGTGTTTTTACCGGTTGACCGCGTCAGAAAGCGTACCTTTCCGACGAGGTCTGTGTCGCTTTGACGTGAGCGGGAGCAAGGCGATTTGGGCTAGTGCACGCGAGATTGGCAGCGCTTCAAATTCCAGTACTGTAGATATTGCGTGCATTTTTTACACGCTTGAGGATGTGGGATTTTCTTTCTTGTGACGTGACCCGTTTGTCAAATTGTGTCTCGCTTTTTGGTATCGTTTAAGAAGCCCGTCCGCTTACAATCCTAAAAAAGAAAAAAAAAAAAAGAAATTAGTAAAGAAAGACGCCCATACTTTTCTGTTGCTCTTTCTTTTATTATCTGCGCAGGATTTTAATTTGTGTAAGTTTTGTTTACCGTCCCGACTACGTAGGTGTTCGTACATGCCCGTCCTCGCGCCTCGAATTGTGTGCGAGCGAAATCAATCTCCCCAAGCTAGCTTCATAAATTGCTCGAAAATCGAACGTGAGGAAAGCCAGAGATACGTGGTTTTCACGGGTCGTGCAAGATTAATCCATAAAGTGCGATATTGGTATATATATATATACATACATACATACACATACATGATTTCTGCGACAAATAGGAAGACAAAAAGACCATGTTCAAGCATAATATAGGAACATTGACACTTTGCACACACAAGGGAGGTCAAATGGCAGGTTTTTCTTCCTTGTGCAGGAAACTTTATTGCAATGTCAGAAGGGAAGTTCCACTCTAGAATTGTGCGCTCAATAAAGGAGGAAAGGAAATGCACTTGAAAACCTTCACAGTTCAAGTAAGAAAACACTTCGAAACGACAGTTTGTTTTCTTGCAGGGAGGAGAAGAGGGGAGAGAGGGAGGGAGGGAGGGAGGGAGGGAAGGAAGGAAGGAAGGGGGGGGGGTGCCATGCACGTTGAAGACCAGAGTGTCGAACCGAAAACCGAAGCGAACGAAAAACCGGAACCGAGGAGTTAGTTTCAGCCGAACCGAAACTGACCCGCCAACTTGGAACTGTACGGAAGAAAATATAACTGTCTATTAGTCTGACGATGAATAGAAGTACAAGGGTGTACGGCAGGGATAGCTGAAAAAAAAAGGCTCTATGGACTTGGAGCGGCAGCCCAAAGTCGATGACGACGAAAAGAAAGCACACAGTTTCGGAAAACAGGCGGTAAGAAAGCGACAAATTAAGTAGCCGTCATGTCGAGTTGATTGCTTAGCTCTATTTAAGATGAAGGAAAAAAAAAGTAGCACAATTGATGCTTACTTGCTAAATTGAATCAACCATTATCTTGTAAAGAAAAAAAACCTCAAATGCCAATCACCTGTATTTTAGGCGACCCAACAGACTGATAACTTTTAAATTCATTCTAAAATATAACACAAAAAAAAACAAGGAAAGACAGATATGTATGTAGCTTGTCATTTACTGCTCCATCAAATTTAAATAAAGCAATTTATTTCTCGGCACCTGAAAATAAGCGAACCCTACAAATGAATGGAAAGATACCCGTTTGCACTCTTGAAATAGTGCCTATTACGAAAAGAAGCACCAGGTAAATATAATATCACTTTAGCTTCTTCTTTTTCTTTTTAATACGGTACGCTATTGGTTCATCTTAGTAAAATATATAAAATAGCGCAAAAAAGACGAGGACAAGGAGTATACAGGACAGGCACTCACTTTCAACTAGTTTTATCCAGGAAAAGTAAACATACATATATAGCTTTTATTCACGATAAGTGCCGAGGGCAGCCGAGAAGGCGGCAATAGCCCCGGATGGTTTGATCGTGCTGGGAGACACCAGCATCCCAGCTCAAATATCTTCTACCCTTAAGAATATGTGCTGCTTTGCCTGTCGTGTGTATATACATGTTCACTTTTCCTAAATGAAACTAGTTCAACATCAGCGCCGGTCCTGTATACCTCTTGTTCTTCTATTTGTTGTGCTATTTTAATGTCCTACATTACTTTTGTGCTCCCGCAAATCGAAGCAAACCAATAAAAAATTCGGTTCGACACTCTGGTGGAAACTAAAAGCTTAGAAATAAAGAGGAAAAAAAGAAAAAGGAAAACATTTCTACAATAATGATAAGCAGGAGGAGGAGGAGGAGAACAAGAAGGCTAATAATGTGGAAAAAAAGACACGACCCAAATAAATCAATACAAAGGATGGTATAAGTCGTGCATACTTACCACATGTAAAATTAATTAAAAAAAAAAATTAGAAAACAGAAATGTGTATTTATATATATATATATTTTTTTTTCTTTTATCCAGAGGCTTTGGCGCACGCACAGCACTGCACTGCACTGCACTGCACTGCACTGCACAACACAACACAACGACAGACTTTCCACAAACACACCACTGCGTACGAGGACACGACCACGTAGAGCTGCACGAAAACAAGCGCCGTAACTTAATAAAAAAAAATAAAAAAATCCTTTCACTGGACGGACGGCACAAGAACGGAAACTGCTCAAAGAGCACACACACACACGACACATATTAATGAATTAATAAGGGGCACAAGTAGAACGTAGGACACGGCACCCACACCAGAGGCCTTACACAAGCACAGCACTGAGCACTGAGCACTGAGCAGCAGGTCACAGGACAGAAATGACGTCCACGCTGAGTAGGCCGAAGGCAGGGAATTACG
>NW_024610108.1:3970000-3975000 GCF_016920785.2 Ixodes scapularis | reverse complement strand
CGACACTCTGCTTATCACTGAGGATGTTTCCCCTCACCACGCAAGCCTTCTTTGCTCGGTCCAGGGCCGTTTTCACCATATAGGTGTCCGCGGCCTGGCGGCAGATCGGGCTGCTTGAGGTGGCCATCCGAGAGAGCCTTTGAACCTGCATCCAGGGGATAGCAGTGCTGAAGGAACCAACCCCTAACCCTCCCTCAGCAACGGGAGCGTGATAGTATCCAAGGGGCGTGTCGTGCGGTAGCGCCATCCACTTGCGCACCGCATCTCGGATCTGGACGTCCAGCCGTTTCAAAAGCTTTCTGTTCCAGCGTCCGAGTACCAACCTGTGGTAGAGTCGGGGTATGAGGTAGAAGCGGAGAATTACCAGTCTTTGCTGGGGTTTCAAGGGGGCTTTTGCCACCCTCTCCAGCATACTGGCCACGTCTTTGGTCAACGGGACGTTTCTTCCGTTGGGAGAGAACTCCACCCCGAGGTACTTCCACCTGGCTTCTATTCCGCATGCGGGGAGGGGAATCCCCGACACCGAAAAGTTGCCTGTCGTCACAACCTTCGTCCTCTTCTCGCGGCCCGAGGGCACTATCGAGACGGTGAACGACTTCTCCGCATTAATTGCCAGCCCCCGTGCACCCACGAATGAGTGCAGGCAATCCAATCTCCTCTGCAGACCTTCCGGGGTGGATGCGAAGACTATCAGGTCGTCCGCAAAAGCCATCCCATCCAGTTGCAGCTGGTCGGAGCTGTACCCAATACCAGGGTCCAGTGTTTGGAGGAATTCGTCCACCACGAGGTTGAAGAGAAGTGGGGAGAGCGGATCTCCCTGCCTCACGCCGACTGTGGGGTGTACCACTCTGGATGAACCCTCTAGTGTCAGTTTGGTCCAGGAGTCCTCGTACAGATCCTGTAGATAGTCGAGGAACCCCTGATCGAGTCCGGCTCGGCGAGCACCCCTGAGGACCGCTTCTGTCGTCACCCTGTCGAAAGCCTTGGACAGGTCCAGGCTTGCCATGTGCAGCGGCCGGAGCTTTTGCTTGGCGTCCTCCAGAACGGAGGCCAACAGGAAGACGTTTTCTGCGCATCCGTCTACAGGGGTGAAAGCTCGCTGCCTGTAGTCGAAATCCAGTTCGTTGATCAGTCGCTTCGCCAGGATCCTGTGATACAGTCTCAGCAGCACGCTGGAGACCGTTGTGGGGCGGAAGTCCGAGTAGCACTTGGCTGGGGACTTCTTTGGAATGAAGGTTGTGCGCGCCCCTCTCAGCGACGTCGGCACGCGTTTCACCAGAGCCATTAGGTTCATGATGACCTCGAGTGTGGTGTTGGGAACCGTCCTCAACAGTCGCGCGGTGAACCCGTCAGGCCCAGGGGCCGACTTCACGGGTGGCAGATTACTCGTCACCTCCCGCGATGTCACCGGATAGAAGAGATTTACCTTTGCTTCCGAGGTTCCCTCCTCCTGCATTACTGCAGTAGTAGGAGTAGCCATCTCGTGCCCAGGTGGACACATGACTTCCTCCCACTGTGCAAGCAAATGGGCTGGGTCCTCGACCAGGACTTCCGGAGTGCCATCCAAGACACCCCGGGCGCAGTCGCCCTGCCGTTTCCGGAAGAACTCCTGCATCCTGGCGTATTCCCGTCTCTTTCTTTTCCGGCGACTCGTCGGCCCCTTTGCCTGACGGTCCCCAGCGCGACCATGACTTGGACCCTTGTCACACACGAAGACGTGCCGGAGATAGTCGTCGAGTTTGGCCGACACAACCACCCCTTCACAGGCCTGTTTGGCAATGTCCCACAGTATGTCAGACTGGAATTTCCGAGGGCATGGCTTCTGGATGAGTTTCCTTAGGTGTTCAAGGATTGCCGACTCCCCCTCGGTGCCTTGGGCACTTCCGGTCGGTCGGGGGTCTTCCTCTTTTTCCTCAGCGTCTGTCACGCCCCCAGCTGGTACTGTCTCCTGAGTCAGGCGCTGCACCAGCTGTTTGTACTCATCCTTCTTTCTTTGTCCTTTTATCGACTCCAGCGTTCGTGCTGGGAACGAGTTGCGCAGGTCCACATTCAAGAACCTGGACCCCGCGCGTCGGAGTTCTACCTCTCGCTTAGCGAGTAGGTATCGCTCCTCAGCTTCCCATCGGGGCTTTACTCGCTCCACCACTACCTCCGCATTGGCTTCCACTGGGTGGCGTGCCTTGGAATGTAGTGTGCGTCCCGCTTTCGTCTTGAATGCCCGACCACAATCGGAGCACTCGAAGGGTGTAGCACATGGGGTTGTAGACTGCTGAGTCTGGGTGGCATTTCTGCTTTCTCCCAGAGGAGCCTCTTCATCATCCTGGAGGGCTGCGACTAGTGCTGATGCATCTGCATTTGCAGAGTGCGCACTTTCTTGGCCACCATTTCCTCGTTGTTCCGCCGTCCAAACTGTTGCCGCTTTATGTGGCAAGGATTGTTGGTCCGCCCCGGTCTCTGATACCCACATCGTCGACCGGGTGTCCCCCGACAAAGGGGTGACAGAGCGTTCCGACTCTCCCTGGACAGTTGCACTGCGATTGACTTCTCCTCGGTGAGTAGGGATATGGGGGTTCGGTTGGGCCAGCGCAATCCCTCCAGCGCCCCGAGCGGGACGCTTGGTGGGGGTTTCCACACGCTGAGTAACCCGGTTGAAGATCCCCCCCCTGCCCGGGGTGCCCGCACCGCTTAGATTCCGCTGATGAGACGGGGACTTCGCAGTTTCGTCACGGGCTCTCCTGGCTAGGGGTTTCTCCTTCCTCCTGGTTTCCAACCAGTCACTTTTCGGGGCTCAGCTGCTTTCAGAGCGCTGATGAGACGAACCTCCAGCTGCCGCGCCTACTGGCTGACTGTCTCGCACCAGAACGGTTTGAGATACATGTTGGGCTCTTTTGTCCTTCTGAGTATGGACACTTGTGAATGTGTACTCCATCTCTGTGCGGTCCCCACACTCAGGAGTCACGGACGTGTTTGGTACGCGCACCCTCATTGCGGGCCTGGGTTTGCGTTGGTCCCTTGACATCGTTTGCCCATTGTCCATCAGTGGCCCTTGACCAGACCTAGGATTGTGGGCACTCTCTGTCGAATTGTCTGGGGCAGTCACCATCCTTGCTACGGTGGCGGTCGTCGAGGTGCGCTCCCCCGTGCGGGGCTCCATCATGGGGTGATCCCCACACCCAGGGGCACCGACAGCTGCACCTGACGACCATCCACTTTGCCTAGGTTCGTGCCTTGTCCGCTTCAATGAGTCAGTTGAGTGGACCTTTCGGCTCCCTGCGGTGTCAGAAGGCTGCGAGCCGATACCTCCCGCCACTTTTCCTTGTGGGGGTGCTCCTGCGGCATGGTACTGTTTGGCCCGCGCCCCTTTAGCGCGTTGGGAACCCGCTTCGTCCACTGAATCTGCAGTCGCCATCAGTGTCCCGGCGCCGGCCTTAGGTGTAAACACCATCAGTGGCTTCTTCCGGGACCTAGGCTTCTGCTGGGGTCCTTCTTCGGGACCCTCCTTGGTGCGGGCCGCCTTACGGCTCCCGCGGGAGTCAGAGTGGATTCCGGGGATCACGTGTTCCCTTGCGGTCTCTGGTGGCTCTGGGCGAATACCTACCCCGACATGTCCTCGTGGGGGTGCTACAGTGGCGTGGTACTGGCTTGCCTTTTGCCGTCTTCTCCGCTGGGACGCTTCAGTGTCCTCCAACTCTTCCTCTGGGTGTTTGTTACCCAAGGAGGGGCAGATCTCTCGCTCGGCCTCCTCCGGCAGTTCCCCCTGCCGAAGTGGTCGCCCCGCACTGATCTGCTTTGGCTCTACGGACTGCACGCCGAATCGTGCATCCTCGTTCCTTCTGTGGTTGCTAGACCTTGGGAGCACAGTCATCGTGTTTCCCTTGTGCTTGGTCTTAGCTTTGTCCTTTTGCCTTCCTGTTTTCGGTGCAGGCTCCCGAGCAGCCACCTCCGAGACATCCCGCTCGGGTCCGCCGGGAGGAGCCTCCGCTCCGGGTCCACCTTGCGACCTTCTGGCTGACAAGCAACGCTTAGGGCTCGGAGCGTCGGGCATTGACCCGTGGCTTTCCGATTTGTGGGTTTTCGGACTTGCCGAGCCGCTTTTGAACCTGCGGGGAGGGTTTCCCCGTAGATCCTGGGTTTGGGACGTGGTTTGGCCGGTGTTCAGACAACCGTTTCCAGCGGTACCATCGAGGAGGTACACATCCCGTGGGAAGTCGGAGGCTCTACCGTGATCCATAGTCAAGGTCCGAACTTTATGGTCACGCTCCAACTCCCCGAGTAACTAGGTGCTCCGAGCGGCCAAACTCGAAACAAACGCCGAATAGGGTGATCCTATCGGGGCTACCCTCTGTGATCCAACGCGTGCGCTAAGCCCGCTCACAAGAGAGTCATAGTTACTCCCGACAAGAGAGTCATAGTTACTCCCGCCGTTTACCCGCGCTTTGATGAATCTCTTCACGTTGACATTCAGAGCACTGGGCAGAAATCACATTGCGTCAACACCGACCAGCGGCCATCGCAATGCTTTGTTTTAATTAGACAGTCGGATTCCGCCGGTCCGTGCCAGTTCTGAGTTGACTGTTTTTTGCCGGCCGAAGCATAGCACTTTGGGCACGAAGCCCTCAGACGCCGCGCAGCTGAGGCTTTCCACAGGAAGGTCCCGACGCTGGTCCGGGCTTGGCCGCGCCGCGTGAACGGCGAGCCCCGCCCAGTCCCGGTGCAGTGCCGTTCCTGCTTCAGGTCCCCAGCCCGACCGGCTCAGTCCTCAGAGCCAAACCTTATCCCAAGGTTACGGATCCGTTTTGCCGACTTCCCTTACCTACATTGGTCCATCGACTAGAGGCTGTTCACCTTGGAGACCTGCTGCGGATGTGGGTACGGTCCGGCACGAAAATCACACTCCCTCACTCGGATTTTCAAGGGCCGACGCGAGCGCACCGGACAGCGCAAGAACCGCACTGCTCTACGGAGCCACCATCCCTATCTCGGGGCGAACCCATTCCAGG
>NW_024610108.1:3960000-3967500 GCF_016920785.2 Ixodes scapularis | reverse complement strand
TCAAATCTCCGTTTCTAACGCACCGACGTCACAGCGCCGTTCAACGTGCGAAAGATTTTTTTGGTACGGGATTTTCCACAAACGGTATCCATCGAGTTTCGTTTTCCCATGCAGTGTTCGATAAAAACTCGTAGGAGGCGGAGGACTGGTAAAGCGCACGCGTGCAATCGCACCACTCGTGCATTTGCTCAAAGAAAACGCAACGCAAGAAAGCATAAAACTGCGTGCTGCCCACGATCCGACACAGTCAAAACGAGGTAGAAAAATAATTCTCCTCTCTTGATATATGATCCGACCCTCACACAGACGAAGCCACGGGAAGGCCCGAGGCCGCAATGTGCGTTCAAAGAGTAAGTGCTCAGTGTGTCCTGCAATACACCAAGTCTCGCAGCTGGCTGCGTTCTTCATCGACCCGAGAACCGAGTGATCCACCGCTTAGAGTCGTGTTTTTGGATTTTTCAATCAGTACGACAAAACACAAGTTGTTGTTTTTTTTTCGCGCCCGGCACATCCCATGCCATCTCGAAAGCGCAAAAAAAAGCTTCTTCTCAAACGCCTCTTCGTTAATCAAAACAAAAGGGCGATCCTCGAGAAGAGACGAAAAAGGGGGCGATGCGCCTTTTGTAACCCGCGGATTGTCCCGGTGCACTTGAAATCTCCTCTCAATCGAGGCAGCAGAGGGCTCCCGCTGGGCACATCATCGAAAGGAACGGAGGCCACCCAAAGAAAAAGGCACATCCGAACCACAGTTGTTTTTTTTTGTGCCGTCCCGACGGCATCCAAGCTTGGTCGGGATCGGCGCCAGATAAATTCGCACAACGAGTCCATTCCCCGTACAAGAGGAAGAAGACAAAACGATGCCAAATAACATCCGGTAATGATCCTTCCGCAGGTTCACCTACGGAAACCTTGTTACGACTTTTACTTCCTCTAAATGATCAAGTTTGGTCATCTTTCCAACACACCGGCGCAACCGAAAGGCCGCTCCGGGTATCGGTCCGAAGACCTCACTAAATCATTCAATCGGTAGTAGCAACGGGCGGTGTGTACAAAGGACAGGGACGTAATCAACGCGAGCTTATGACTCGCGCTTACTGGGAATTCCTCGTTCAAGGGGAACAATTGCAAGCCCCTATCCCAATCACGAAGGAGGTTCCACGGGTTACCCAGTCTTTACAGACAGGGATAAAAACACGCTGCTTCCTTCAGTGTAGCGCGCGTGCGGCCCCGGACATCTAAGGGCATCACAGACCTGTTATTGCTCTGTTTCGTGCGGCTAGGAGCCGCTTGTCCCTCTAAGAAGGGTGCAAGGTGCAGAGAACCACGCACCTATTTAATAGGCTAGAGTCTCGTTCCTTATCGGAATTAACCAGACAAATCGCTCCACCAACTAAGAACGGCCATGCACCACCATCCACCGAATCAAGAAAGAGCTCTCAATCTGTCAATCCTCCCAGTGTCCGGGCCGGGTAAGTTTTCCCGTGTTGAGTCAAATTAAGCCGCAGGCTCCACTCCTGGTGGTGCCCTTCCGTCAATTCCTTTAAGTTTCAGCTTTGCAACCATACTTCCCCCGGAACCCAAATACTTTGGTTTCCCGGAAGCTGCCCGCCGAGTCATTTGAGTAACTCAGGCGGATCGCTGGTTGGCATCGTTTATGGTTAGAACTAGGGCGGTATCTGATCGCCTTCGAACCTCTAACTTTCGTTCTTGATCAATGAAAACATTCTTGGCAAATGCTTTCGCAGTAGTTCGTCTTGCGACGGTCCAAGAATTTCACCTCTAGCGCCGCAATACGAATGCCCCCGTCTGTCCCTCTTAATCATTATCCTGTATTCCAAAAACCAACAGAACAGAAACAGGATCTTGTTCTATTATTCCATGCACTGTTATTCAGGCGAATCGCCTGCGTTGAGCACTCTAATTTTTTCAAAGTAAACGCGCCGGCCAAAGCAAGGCACCTGATGAAGGGAACCAAGCCACGACAGGCATGATGTTCAGCACGGGCCGTAACGTGGAGTCCAGGCACTTCCCGCCTGTAACTGAGATCCAACTACGAGCTTTTTAACCGCAGCAACTTTAGTATACGCTATTGGAGCTGGAATTACCGCGGCTGCTGGCACCAGACTTGCCCTCCAATGGATCCTCGTTAAAGGATTTAGTGTGTACTCATTTCAATTACGGGGCCTCAAAAGAGTCCCGTATTGTTATTTTTCGTCACTACCTCCCCGTGCCGGGAGTGGGTAATTTGCGCGCCTGCTGCCTTCCTTGGATGTGGTAGCCGTTTCTCAGGCTCCCTCTCCGGAATCGAACCCTGATTCTCCGTTACCCGTAACAACCATGGTAGGCGCATAACCTACCATCGACAGTTGATAAGGCAGACACTTGAAAGAAACGTCGCCGGCTCGTGGCCGTGCGATCAGCACAAAGTTATCCAGAGTCACCACACAAAACGGACCGAAGCCCGATTGATCTTGGTCTAATAGAAGCACCCGTCGCCCCGAGGGGCTTCGGGCTCACTGCATGTATTAGCTCTAGAATTGCCACAGTTATCCAAGTAGGAAGAAACGATCTAAGGAACCATAACTGATTTAATGAGCCATTCGCGGTTTCGCCTTGTTTCGGCATGTACTTAGACATGCATGGCTTAATCTTTGAGACAAGCATATGACTACTGGCAGGATCAACCAGGTAATCTTTTCGTGGTGGGTCGCCCAAAACCCTACCAACGCGCGGACGCGGGGCCACCGTCAGGCGCCCCTTACGAACCGCAAACACACACAACGCTTAGGAATTACTTCCAAATCCAAGAAGAAATGAAGCACGTTCGAGCGCGCAGCCGGAATATCCCCGACCGAGGTCGGTACCGACGCGGCAAGAAGCGCATAAATTTCTTTCTCGTCGTAGCAACAGAAAGTCGTACGCCAAAAAAATCATTGACGACGCCTTCGCAGCGTTGCCGAGCTTTCAGGTCCCGTGAGGACGCGAGGACGCACCCCGGCCTTCGGTCAGAACGCACTCGTCATTTCACACCGTTCGGTTAGCGCGGACGCTCCGAAACACCCTCCTCTCGCATTCGTTTTCAAGACACAGGTGCACCCGAGAACCGACCCCAACGGCAGACGCCAGAGATCGCAGGTACCTTGCTGTAACGACCATGCGGCGGAGGCAGCGGCCGAGACGGCGACGAAAGGCGTCGGCGACGTCGTCAGACGCCGCTCGCACCAATCGAACGCTCGACAGACCCCACCTCCACATAATAGCACCGATAAGTATAAAGAAGATCCTTCAAGAGCATTCTGTACATAGTTTGTGGTTATCAGTTTCGGTGACTGACTGACTGACTTACTGTCTCTCACTTATGTGGCTCCTCGTTATTCAGTATCATTTATTTGTCCTTCTTTCTTTCTTATTTTTTTCCCCTCTCTCTCTCCTTATATATATATATATATATATATATGTATGTATGTATGTATGTTTGTGTGTATATATATATATATATATAAATGTTCTTTTTTTCCTGTCTGCCTCTATGTATACATACATACGTACATACATCCTACCCCTATAAAAAAAAATTATTTCTCGCTTTTTATTAAAAACGTGCTGACCCCTGCTTGACTCTGATTACTTCTTTTCGACTTTCAGTTCATGTTAACATGGTCAACAGAAAGTTTATCGACTTTGTTATTACAAAGTAAACCAATATTTACACGGGGCGTTTCATGCGTTTTGAATTGTGTCAGAGCCGAACAATGAGCGCTATAGTAAGTGAGATTGTCACTGCTTTTAATCCGAATGCTCGCGGTATCGCGCGTGTTTACGGCAGGCTTCATATTAGGCAATTTTCTTTCTTTACACTACTCTTCTTTGCTCACTTCATTGTTTCTACCATTGGTTTCGTTTGGAAGGCCCCGCCACTTAGTTCCCAACAAAGTCCTCTCAAGGAACGAAGTGAGAAGCACGGGATTAACAAAAGAAAAAGATGCGTGTTTTCTAGCGGTTACCCGTGTCGCTTTGCGACACGGGCTTTCTGGCGCTTTCAACTGGGCGAGAGCCGAACAATTTACCCTACTGCACTTGCGACGGGCAGCGCTTTCAAACGGAATACTGGAAATCTCGCTTACTCTTCTGGCAAGTTTGATAGGAGACAAATATTATTCTTTTCACGCGAATTGTTCGCTCTATTTCTAATCTCTCTCTTCCGTGTCCTTGGCATGGAACGCCCGCTTCGTCTCCCACATAGTACTTCCGAGGAATCAAGTGCAAATCACGCGACTTTAAAATGTGCGTGTTTTCTAGCGGTTACCCGTGTCGCCAGGCGACACGGGCTTTCTGGCGCTTTCAACTGGGCGAGAGCCGAACAATTTACCCTACTGCACTTGCGACGGGCAGCGCTTTCAAACGGAATACTGGAAATCTCGCTTACTTTTCTGGCAAGTTTGATAGGAGACAAATATTATTCTTTTCACGCGAATTGTTCGCTCTATTTCTAATCTCTCTCTTCCGTGTCCTTGGCATGGAACGCCCGCTTCGTCTCCCACAAAGTACTTCCGAGGAATCAAGTGCAAATCACGCGACTTTAAAATGTGCGTGTTTTCTAGCGGTTACCCGTGTCGCGAGGGGACACGTGCTTTCTGGCGCTTTCAACTGGGCGAGAGCCGAACACTGTACACTACTGCACTTGCGACGGGCAGCGCTTTCAAACGGAATACTGGAAATCTCGCTTACTTTTCTGGCAAGTTTGATAGGAGACAAATATTATTCTTTTCACGCGAATTGTTCGCTCTATTTCTAATCTCTCTCTTCCGTGTCCTTGGCATGGAACGCCCGCTTCGTCTCCCACAAAGTACTTCCGAGGAATCAAGTGCAAAACACGCGACTTTAAAATGTGCGTGTTTTCTAGCGGTTACCCGTGTCGCGAGGCGACACGGGCTTTCTGGCGCTTTCAACTGGGCGAGAGCCGAACAATGTACACTACTGCACTTGCGACGGGCAGCGCTTTCAAACGGAATACTGGAGATGTCGCGTGCTTTACTGCCAAGCTCAATAAGAGACGAATTTCTTTCTTTTCACGGGAATTATTTCCTCTATTTCTAATCTCGCTCTTTCGTTTCATTGGGAAAGAACGCGCGCTTAGTTAGCCGCAAAGCAGTCTGAATTAATCACGTCCAAAGTACAGAATTTTACAATATATAGTGTTTTTACCGGTTGACCGCGTCAGAAAGCGTACCTTTCCGACGAGGTCTGTGTCGCTTTGACGTGAGCGGGAGCAAGGCGATTTGGGCTAGTGCACGCGAGATTGGCAGCGCTTCAAATTCCAGTACTGTAGATATTGCGTGCATTTTTTACATGCTTGAGGATGTGGGATTTTCTTTCTTGTGACGTGACCCGTTTGTCAAATTGTGTCTCGCTTTTTGGTATCGTTTAAGAAGCCCGTCCGCTTACAATCCTAAAAAAGAAAAAAAAAAAAAAGAAATTAGTAAAGAAAGACGCCCATACTTTTTTGTTGCTCTTTCTTTTATTATCTGCGCAGGATTTTAATTTGTGTAAGTTTTGTTTACCGTCCCGACTACGTAGGCGTTCGTACGTGCCCGTCCTCGCGCCTCGAATTGTTTACGAGCGAAATCAATCTCCCCAAGCTAGCTTCATAAATTGCTCGAAAATCGAACGTCAGGAAAGCCAGAGATACGTGGTTTTCACAGGTCGTGCAAGATTAATCCATAAAGTGCGATATTGGTATATATATATATATACATACATACATACACATACATGATTTCTGCGACAAATAGGAAGACAAAAAGACCATGTTCAAGCATAATATAGGAACATTGACACTTTGCACACACAAGGGAGGTCAAATGGCAGGTTTTTCTTCCTTGTGCAGGAAACTTTATTGCAATGTCAGAAGGGAAGTTCCACTCTAGAATTGTGCGCTCAATAAAGGAGGAAAGTAAATGCACTTGAAAACCTTCACAGTTCAAGTAAGAAAACATTTCGAAACGACAGTTTGTTTTCTTGCAGGGAGGAGAAGAGGGGAGAGAGGGAGGGAGGGAGGGAGGGAGGGAAGGAAGGAAGGAAGGGGGGGGGTGCCATGCACGGTGAAGACCAGAGTGTCGAACCGAAAACCGAAGCGAACGAAAAACCGGAACCGAGGAGTTAGTTTCAGCCGAAGCGAAACTGACCCGCCAACTTGGAACTGTACGGAAGAAAATATAACTGTCTATTAGTCTGACGATGAATAGAAGTACAAGGGTGTACGGCAGGGATAGCTAAAAAAAAAAAGGCTCTATGGACTTGGAGCGGCAGCCCAAAGTCGATGACGACGAAAAGAAAGCACACAGTTTCGGAAAACAGGCGGTAAGAAAGCGACAAATTAAGTAGCCGTCATGTCGAGTTGATTGCTTAGCTCTATTTAAGATGAAGGAAAAAAAAGTAGCACAATTGATGCTTACTTGCTAAATTGAATCAACCATTATCTTGTAAAGAAAAAAACCTCAAATGCCAATCACCTGTATTTTAGGCGACCCAACAGACTGATAACTTTTAAATTCAGGCTAAAATATAACAAAAAAAAAAAAAAACAAGGAAAGACAGATATGTATGTAGCTTGTCATTTACTGCTCCATCAAATTTAAATAAAGCAATTTATTTCTCGGCACCTGAAAATAAGCGAACCCTACAAATGAATGGAAAGATACCCGTTTGCACTCTTGAAATAGTGCCTATTACGAAAAGAAGCACCAGGTAAATATAATATAACTATAGCTTCTTCTTTTTCTTTTTAATACGGTACGCTGTTGGTTCATCTTAGTAAAATATATAAAATAGCGCAAAAAAGACGAGGACAAGGAGTATACAGGACAGGCACTCACTTTCAACTAGTTTTATCCAGGAAAAGTAAACATACATATATAGCTTTTATTCACGATAAGTGCCGAGGGCAGCCGAGAAGGCGGCAATAGCCCCGGATGGTTTGATCGTGCTGGGAGACACCAGCATCCCAGCTCAAATATCTTCTACCCTTAAGAATATGTGCTGCTTTGCCTGTCGTGTGTATATACATGTTCACTTTTCCTGAATGAAACTAGTTCAACATCAGCGCCTGTCCTGTATACCTCTTGTTCTTCTATTCGTTGTGCTATTTTAATGTCCTACATTACTTTTGTGCTCCCGCAAATCGAAGCAAACCAATAAAAAATTCGGTTCGACACTCTGGTGGAAACTAAAAGCTTAGAAAGAAAGAGGAAAAAAAGAAAAAGGAAAACATTTCTACAATAATGATAAGCAGGAGGAGGAGGAGGAGAACAAGAAGGCTAATAATGTGGAAAAAAAAGACACGACCCAAATAAATCAATACAAAGGATGGTATAAGTCATGCATACTTACCACATGTAAAATTAATTAAAAAAAAAAATTAGAAAACAAAAATGTGTATTTATATATATATATATATATATTTTTTTTTTTTCTTTTATCCAGAGGCTTTGGCGCACGCAC
>NW_024610108.1:3945000-3955000 GCF_016920785.2 Ixodes scapularis | reverse complement strand
TGTTCACCCTCCCCAGCTGGTAAGGTGAGGTATGGCCTCTTTTGGCACCCGCTTGTCTTGTAATTTCATTTCACGTGCTGAAGCACCATTTTTTTTTCCCGCTGCAGTGCTATCCTATTCCGCGGCCCTCGCGACCCAGCCTAGGGGGAGACCCCCGGACCGGGCGGGCAGCCTCCGATTCCCCGGGAAGGACATCGAACGACTCCCTAAGGTACCCAGGGGCGACCTGGGCACCCATCGCCGTGGCCTGCGCCGGCTGAGTGCTTACAGCCACCTTCTGTTTGTACTGTTTTTTTTTTTGGGTTGGGGGAGGTCCCGGTACTCCCCCCTAGAAGTGTCCCTGCGGGCTGTTGTGATAGGTTCCACTTTATGGGTTGTTTTGTAATTTAGGTAGCCTTTGGTTCATGAGTCAGTCTCGTCTCCTGCGGGTGCCGAGTGCCTCGTCTTGCAGTTCTGTAGAGCTCATAGCCAACTTTCTTTTTTGCTCTTTTTTTTTCAGTTTGGGAGCTTCTTTGCTCTCCTCCTAGTGCGAGGGCCCAGGTGTCTGGGTTCGGACTGGCGCCTTGGAGTGGGGCTTCTTGACGTACCAGGCCTTAAGGTATGTTGAGTGTGAGAATGTTTTCCTCGTCATTTTTCTGTTCCTTGTTGTATATATATATACATTTCTCTTCCCCCTTTTTTTTTCCTTTATGATGTTGCACTTCCCATTTTACCTTCTTCTTTTCTTTTCGTTTTTTTCGTTTTTTTTTTTTTTACCAAAGGGAGGATCAGCCTCCCACCCCGACGACCCCCCCAGTATGCTGAATGACGTATAATGGTGTTATCTTTTAACAACGTGGCATTAGAGAATGAATGTGTGAAGTGAGTGCCTCTAGGATGGCCATGAGCTCCGGGTTGGATACAACTTTTGGTTTATTTGCATCATTTAGTCCTTGAGGTAAGTGTCTGTTTAATTGGGTACGGAATGTACTAGTAAGTGGACATGTAGTTGTGTAATGTGTAAATGATGAAGCCAGTTGGCCACATGGACAGTTAGAGTCTGTTGATTTTTGAAATTTAAAGAAATCATATGGAAATCTGCCGTGTTCAGTGAGGATCTGTGTTTGGTAATAATTCGAGGGGAAGTATTCGGGTATGGTAAAGACTGAGGGAATCCACTTATAGAGGGACGATTCGGTGCACTCAGTATTCCAAAAGTTATTCCATAGGTGATATTGCTGGGTTCTTATGAGTTTCCGTATGTAGTGTTTGGTACGCTGAAGAGGAAGTGATGAACCCGGGTGTCGAGCGTTATTTGCTAGGCTATCTGCAAGATCATTACCGTATATGTTTGTGTGACTACGGATGTGTACGAGTTGGATGGAATGTGTGGCTGTGAGGGTTTGTAGCACCTGCTTAATATTGAAGACTGTAGGGTGGGTATTGTAGGGGTTGGCTATTGCTTTCAAGGCTGAGTAACTGTCTGAATAAAGAGTAAAGCTAAATGTATCAGGGAGGGACTGTGCATACAGCAGTGCCTGTTTTATAGCCTGTAGCTCGGCATCATATATGGAGGCAAAAGATGGAAGCTTGTATTTGCCGAAATGTATAATGTTGTCTGTTTTATCCATTATCACATATGCGGACCCCACTGTGTCCAGATATAGGGAACCGTCAGTATATATGCGGTGGGTGGTTGAGGGAGGAATTTTGGGTGGGGAATCATCTGTACTGTGTGGGAAGTGTGGAAGGAGGGCCGGGTGAGTGTCCCATCTGTCTATGTCGTGTTGAAGTGTTGATGGATCGTATGTGGTGTCGTAGATTGAAAAAGGAATTTTAAGGTGAAAAAGATGGAAGAGGGCTATTTCGCGGTTAAGCGTATGTTCAATAGGAAGAATATTGGTCAAGATGTTGAGATTAGAGTTGCTTACAGTGTGGAATGCTTTGCATATTTTTAGTAAGGGAATACGCTGGATGGAGATCAGTTTCCGGCGCAAGTGGGAATGGGGTGGTGTTTGCCAAAATACTGGTGCGCCATAGGTGATTATACGTTCTAGGCTGCGCTGATAGAGATCGCGGAAGTGTTTGGGACTAAATCCCCAGTGAATTCCGGTGAAAGAAGAGAGGGCGATGGTATGTTTGTAGATTTGATTACGGAGATGAGTAGCGTGTGGTAGGAAAGTGAGGGAAGTATCGAATATGACACCTAAAATTTTAAGTTCTTTAACGTGTCTGATGTTTTGATGACCTAATTTGATCGTTGGCGGGCGTTTAATATAATGTCGGCCGATAAGTAGAAACTTACATTTATCTATGTTAAAGTGTATGTGGTGTTCAGTACTCCAATTATAAATGAGGTTAAGGGCTGAATTAGCAGTCATCTCAAGTTGTAATCGAGTTTTGCCTGATACTGTTAAAGTTATGTCGTCTGCGAATGCTTGAATATTTGCGTTTTCAGGAAAGGGTAAGTCTAAGAGGGAGGAGATTAGAACATTCCATAGAAGGGGGCTGAGGGGAGAGCCTTGGGGGCTTCCCAGAGAGGTTGCTAGAGTGACTTTTGAAGATCGGAGAGGGTATGTGATAGAACGATCGGAGAGGGCAGCATTGAGAAGAAGGTACAGGTTGCGGGGGAGGTTGTTACGTTTAAAGAAGTCTAGAACAAAGGGAATCCAGATGGTATTAAAGGCGTTAGAAATGTCAAGTGAGATGAGAAGGGTTTTATTGTCTGTTGTTATAACTGATTTAAGCTTGTTTTTAAGATTTACGAGGGCTGCTGTGGCAGAAGTGTTGTGAGTAAAGCCGAATTGTTTTGGGTGTAAGAGTTTACGTGAATGGAGGAAATGGTAAAGTCTATTATTGAGGAGCTTTTCTAAAACCTTGCCAAATATAGAGTTGATGCAGATAGGGCGGTAGGATGAGGGTAGGTCAGTCGGTTTATCGGGTTTAGGAAGCAGGATAGCTCGAGATTCTTTCCAGATGTCAGGGAAGTAAGAGTATTTAAGACAACCATTAAACAGTTTTAACAGGAGAGTTGGGTAGAGAGACAATAGGTTTTTTACCAGGGATGCGGTTATATTGTCCATACCAGGAGTGATTCGTTCAGGAATGTTGAGGATGACATGCGAGAGTTCCATAAGGGTAAAAGGGTGGTCATTGGGAGAGTCAGGTGGTGTCTGGACCTGGCGAACAAGTGTTTCCTGGGTTGGGGTGTAATGGGAAGGATCGTCGCGGGGGAATTGGTGTTCTAGGATTTGTTTAATCGAATCGGCTAGGGATTGTGTGTATGTTCCATCCGGTTTAATTATGGAAGGTATCATAATTGGACGTTTAATTCGATTTAATGCAATCTTATAAGGTATCGTAAAGATATTAGATCGAATAACCTGAGAACAAAATTTTTGCCAGGAATTGGTTTTGGCATTTTTAACTAGTATTTTGTACGCCTTGTGTGCCATCGTGTATTGTGCTTTAAATATTGGACGTAATGGATACACTGCTCGCTGGTAGCGTCTTCGTTGTGCTCGTACACGTTTTCTCTCCATCTCCAATTCTGGCGTCCACCACGGTGCCTGTCGGGTGCTAATGGTAACGTATTTTGAGTACTTTTCAAAGAGTATGTGCAACTTCCTATACAATTTTTCTATGATATTTTGCAGCTCCTCACATGACTGAATGGGCTGGGACTGGATATATATGATCCAGGAATCGTGTGCAAGGTTTTTAAGAAGTCTGGCCTGGCCTGGTTTTGTAAGTTTTTTTGTCTGTAATGTGGATTTAGTATATGCCTGTATAAATATATAGTTGTGATCGCTGCCTGTTGTATCGTGAAGGACTGACCAATGTGAAATATCTTTAAGAAAGGTTTGTGAGGCTACTGTTACGTCTATCCAACTTTTTCCCCGGGAGGATTGAAAGGTGGGTAACGAGTCAGGATAATTAAGTGGGTGGAGGTCCATTGACACTAAAAATTGAGCTAGTTGTGTTCCCCTATCATCTGTTCTATTCCCCCCCCAGATCACGCTCTTTGAGTTAAAATCACCGCCAATTAGGACTGGGATGGGACTGTACTCAGAGACCAGCTCGCGGAGAGTAGTAAGTGTGGGATCAATATCGTCCTGTGGGGGAGCATAAACAGAAATAACATAGAAATCGGTGTCTTTTGTAGTTAGTCGAGCAGCTATTATGTCCCTAGATGTGTATGTTACATGAATGTCAAATGATTTCGAGTGAATTATGATTGCTACCCGTGGCTGAGTATGATACTGTAGTATAGTGTCCGTGATGGCAAAACCAATTATCTTATTTTTATAGTGGTAAGGCTCCTGAAGTAGGCATATATGTGTGTCAGTTGCGTTTTGTGTTATCCGTAGGTGTTCCGTCGCTGTGTAGGAATGGTTGCAGTTATGTTGTATTATGTTTATAGATGAAGGTTGATTGTGAGGGGATGTAAAATGATTTAGTCTATTGGGTCCGAACATCTGTCCTGCTACTTCCCTGCGATTTCTTGATACTGCTCCTTATCCTACTGATACCTGATCTTTCGTTTCAATCGCTCCACCTGGAGTTGATAGGTGGGGCATTTCTCCGACAGTGCTGAGTGCCTGGTATCTACCTTTTTACTTTTGTCTCTCTGGGATACCTCTGTACAGCACGGGCATTTGTACACCCCCGCTTGACACTCTGACAACGGGTGCTTTTGCCCACAGTTGCAGCACCTGACTTCAGACTGACACCGTGCGGCTGTGTGTCCGTAGCTACTGCATCGTTTACAGAAAGGAACATGGAGGTTTTCCTCAATAGGGCAAGATGTCCAGTCGAGGAAAACTCGTTCCTTCTCCTGGAGTTGGCTGAAGATGCCAGGAGTAACCTCTACGATTACTGTCGAAAGTCCATTGTTTCCTGAGAACACATGAATGATTTGGATGTCGTCTTCGGTGCCCTGGAGTTTGTTGTGTGTGATTAGCTTGCGTCTTATGATGGCTGGGTCTGCTGTGACGACCCCGCGTATCTTTAGCTGCGGGTTACGCGAGTACGGTCGCTTCGCCCTGAGGTGTTGTTTCAGAGTTGAGTTTGTGGTCACGATCTGTTCAAGCTTCTCAATCCCCTCTTTGCACGAACTGGTAATAACAGCTCCTCCCCTAATCGGTTTGAGCACGGGTTCACGCAGTCCCAGGTCCTCCGGGTCGATAGAGCTTTTGAGGATCGAGCTTACCTGTGCGAACCCGTTTTGTTCATTCGGCTTTGTCGGATATAGGAGTAAGGCTGCCTTTCCTTCGTCTCTGTCCCTTGGTGTCAGAAGGGCCTCTCCCTGTGTGTCTGAAGGTTGGCTCTGACCAGCCCGACTCTGGCCCCCTACTGCCTCAGCGTATCTCCTCCTCTGAATGTGCTGGGTAGCGATGTTGGACTGTGTCTCCAGTCGCCCCTCTAGGTATGCATTCCGAGCAATCAGATCGGTGCAAATGTTAGTGATCATCTGCACGCTTGCAGTGATCCCTTCCAGTTGTTCTCGAGTTAGAATTCCCCCCAACGGTGCGATGGCGTTTACGCAGCACAGCTGTGCCTGACCTAGTCGGGTACGAAATTCTACAGGTTCATTGCTGAGGCCACTTCCCAACGTTGAGGGCTGAGCCTCCCTCGGTTTAGCGTTGGGCATTCCCTTAGTTCGTTTTTCTGTCCTTGTGGCATTACCCCTAGTCTCTCCGGGCTCCTCCTGTGTGGTGTCTTCATCTGTCGTAGGTAGCTTTTTAGCTGGTTTCTTTTTCTTTCGTTTTTTGCCTTTATGCGGGTCTTGTTCCATTGCTTCCTGCTCGACCGAGTGATAATCATTATCTACATCGAGTTCCGAGCCCTCTTCCTCCGAGCTTATATGGTGAGGCCCCGCTCTTGGCATCTTTGTTCTGTTACTGGACGTTTATTAGGTTACGTCCCTAATAATCTCTTAAAACGGTTAATGCGTCCGCCTGTTTTAACTTAGGAGTGTTTTCTTCTGTTTCCAAACTTCCCCTCGGTTTTTACTCCGTGACGAATAGGGGGGGGGGGTGCGGTTTTTAGGGGGGGGGTATGCACTTTATGTATTTCCGATTACCTTACGAGTCTAAAAGCCGGATATTTGTTTAGAGCATTTAATTTGTCAATACGAAAATTGAATTTGTTTTCCTCTATCTTCTACGGTTTATTTTCTACAAATTTTTGAAGTTTCAGATTTAAGTTCCCTGTTTCCTCTGTAGGGGGCGTCTCGGATGTCGTTCGCCTGCGTAAACCGCACTTCGTTCCGCTTGGGTGTCCCAAGGTGTCCGCCCCCACTACAGTTCAGGGCGGCGCCATCTTGAATCGCCTCTAAACAACCAATATGGCGGTCGCCTCGCTTTGAATTTTGGATCGGTTGTAATTATTTAACTAAACTCGCTATCAGGTTATAATTTTATGTACGAGATGCTGAGTTTCCTATCTGCCCTTCCCTAAAATTTGAGAAAGATTGAGCCGACAGAATTAAAGTTACAAGCGATTCTGTGTCCCCAGCTGTTAGCTATGGGAGCCGGCCGGTCGAATTTCAAAGTCTCGGAGCGATCAAAACTACGCTGTTCTCACTAAAGTAGTTGGTATCCTCGCGTTCCCCGGACCCTCGCGAAACCGTGAGGGAAAAAGAATCGCGAGAACCGCCTCCAAACCGATGAAAACAAGCAAAAAATTGCTGGAGCCAACTCACCTCCGGTCTGCCCGGTCCCAAGGTTGCCAGCAGCAAGTAAGTAGTAGATAGGGACAGATTTTGAGTCGGGGCACTCGTAAAAAATTTAAGAAAAACTTGTCCCCTGCCCGCTCCCGCTTTCGCACCGCAGGCTTGACCCAATTCCAATAAAAATGAATAGGATCATGTGAACAAGTGAAAATTTCAGGAAATAGCCAATTGGAATTAAGGGGTTATAAATGAAACCAACTATTGTATTGTACAGCCAGTGGAACGGCCCGGGAAAACCAGTGGTACTAAAAGTACCCACTTGCTCGACTCACTGTCCGGCTCCGCTACTAAGACATGAGTGCGTCTCACAGCGGGTCCGACGGTCACTGAATGGCAACCATGAACCATCCAGCCCCGCCGATCAGTGATCACTTTTATATCCCTCGGCTCCCCTGGAGATCACCCCCGCCACCATGCGGGGGCACCTCCCTACGTGGGAAGTTACGAGGGGCACCACCTTTATGATAGCTTCCCCTGGTATGGACCCCGCCTCAGTGGCTCCGCTTCCATGGGGTAAGCTAGGGTTCCCAGGCCCTTTTTGTCCCCCCCGTCCACATGCGGAACCCCAGTGCTAGGGTTCCCCATCCCAGGTGGGGGGGTTTTCGCCAGAGCCTCCGTTGCAGCAATAAAGCTGGCAGGGCGCACCACGAGCAGGTGGAGGTTGACTTCCCACGCGGCAACAACCGCGGGGGCTTGCGCCCCTAGTAGATAGGGACAGAGTTCTAAGTGGAGAGTGGAAACAAGACTGAAAAATAAAGTTCTCTCCAACCTGTGCCACTCGAGGTATAACAGGTTTAAACCAATAAAAATAATAAAAAAAATTTAATAAATTAAATAAATAAAGCTAAATTGCTTTTGCCTTTTTTGTATAAAATTGCCAATTGGAAAAAGGGAAGAAGCGAAACCTCGCAATTGAACGGGCCTGTAAAAATCGCGGGGTCTTTTATTTTCTTTAAGTGTATTCTTAGAATCTCCTTTTCTATAGTTTGCGATTTATATTTCCCGTTGCAGTCCTTGTGTCTTGTTTCTGTTTCTTCTGGCTTGAGGTGTTTTCTTTAACTTGTGGTTTATTGTAAGCTGTAAAAAATGAGAAGTAAAATAAGTTAGTAAATCTATTAATATGTTTATTCATAAATATACCTGCTCATGTGTTCACCTGCATTGTTCGTTTATAGCTATTGGTAATTGTCAGCTTAAAGCTAATCGAAAAATGGTTTGGTCAAATAATTTTATCACTAATGAAATTTTGAAAAAGTTTTAAGTAATATGTTTTGAGAAAGCCTTATTCAGGCCCAGTGACCGGAATATCCGGGCCGCCAGGCTCTCGCTTGTTTTGTAAAGTGAATTGATTTTTGATTGAGTGTTTCAAGATAAGAAGTGGTTTTATAGTTATAATTGGTGAAACAGTGTTAACGCTAATAAATAAATGCAAAAAGAAAGGATCTAAATATCTGTATATAGAGAGAGAATAAGACAATACAAATATACAATTATAATGGTGTGTGATGTCAAGTTGTGGGGTAACTATAGTGTAGAATATTGTCTAGATTGCGCCACAAAACAATTTGAATAATTTTGAAATCGATGCTTTGTTAGTAGGAAATAATTATTATGTGAAGTCCGTATTGGTTATGTACAGCTAGTAGATAGGGACAGTGGGAATCTCGTTAATCCATTCATGCGCGTCACTAATTAGATGACGAGGCATTTAGCTAACTTTTTATTGGAAGAATCCAACTCGTTCGCTTTTTAAGGAAGCTTAACCTCATCGTCACAGACACCATAGCACATCCAAGTGTGGGAACGACACAGCACTCAAAACACAAAATGAACACTGCTACAGAAGAAGACTAACAGCACTTCAATTTTCAATTTCACACAACAGGAGTTCCCCTGTGCAAAGGGGAAAAAAAGAGATAGTTGTTTATTTTTATACATGTCTAGTTGACTCTAGGGAGGCCATTACAGAGATGACAACAACAATCTCAAGAGAATAAAAAGAACACAAAACACAGAACGAAACAAAAAGATACATACACATTGGTTACATAAAAAAAATGGCAGGCGAGATTCCACATACCTACGCCCCTCCAAAACAACAACAAACGAAAGAAGACATGGGGGAGAACAATAAACAGTTTACACACTTCGGTTTGTTCCCCGCATGAAGTGGTAGAAACATCGCAAGGAGCCACGAACTACCTTGAGGATTAAAGAGGAAATGTCACGCTTTGAAAAGCCCAGCAAGCCCAAAGCCTCAGCTGATCTTGGGCAAACGAGCCCTCTCTCAGTGGCTGTTATGGCGTGCACGGCGACAGTGGTTACCGAGAACTCGGACCTTACTGCGTCCACAAAGTCCGGAGCAGAATACTTCCTAATCTTATCCTCATTAAGTGAGTTAAGGCTTTTGTATTCCCCGACTATTTGAACATCTAGAATCCATGCCCTCTCACCCTTTACACAAATTAAATCTGGGTACCTGATTTCGTCTTTTACTTTAATTCTGGGCTCCTCGGACACCGTGCAGCCATCATTTCTCATCTTCTCGGCAATCCAGGATGCCACACAATTATGTCTTTCCAGGCGCGGCGCATACGACCGAGGACACACCTGGATAATATGTGCATGTGTCTCAGGGAAGGCACAGCCAGCCCTGCAGCGGGTGTCCTTCGCCCTTCCCCTGGCGCACCTCGTCTTGGACGGAAGCGCGTGGGCCCTAAGTTTGATTAGGTCGACACACTCCCGTCCATTCAGAAAGTGCGGTGGGTTCCGGATGAAGGCCGCAGCAGCACATGTCCGTGCCTCCCTCAACCCTCTCGTGTCCACCATCTGCAGCAGCTGGTCTCTCCAGTAGCTGCGCTCCTGTGTTCTAGATTCAATCGTGACACCCTTAAATTTCACCCCTTTCCCCGCCCTCTCCACCTCATCTTTCCATGCCGTCATGGTCACCAGACTCTCCAACATTCCGTCGCCAGCGCCCTGAACCCCAAGTAGCCGGGAACGGCGGATCCGAGGAATCATTGTCGCGAGACAGGTGACCCCCAACCCGCCGTCCCCCACCGCAGCGTATAGGAAGGCAACTGGAACGTCCTTCGGCAGATGCAGAAAGAGCCGGACAGCCGCTCTAATCCTACGGTCAATCTGGTGTAGGTATGTCTTTGACTTGGCACTCATAACCAAGCCATAGATTAGTCTCGGTATTAGGTAGAAGATTAGAATGTTCATCTTCTGCTGAGGTTTAAGGGGGGCCCTCTCTAGCCTTACGATAAGGTCGTCGAAATTCAC
>NW_024610108.1:3932500-3940000 GCF_016920785.2 Ixodes scapularis | reverse complement strand
TCATTCAATCGGTAGTAGCGACGGGCGGTGTGTACAAAGGACAGGGACGTAATCAACGCGAGCTTATGACTCGCGCTTACTGGGAATTCCTCGTTCAAGGGGAACAATTGCAAGCCCCTATTCCAATCACGAAGGAGGTTCCACGGGTTACCCAGTCTTTACAGACAGGGATAAAAACACGCTGCTTCCTTCAGTGTAGCGCGCGTGCGGCCCCGGACATCTAAGGGCATCACAGACCTGTTATTGCTCTGTTTCGTGCGGCTAGGAGCCGCTTGTCCCTCTAAGAAGGGTGCAAGGTGCAGAGAACCACGCACCTATTTAATAGGCTAGAGTCTCGTTCGTTATCGGAATTAACCAGACAAATCGCTCCACCAACTAAGAACGGCCATGCACCACCATCCACCGAATCAAGAAAGAGCTCTCAATCTGTCAATCCTCCCAGTGTCCGGGCCGGGTAAGTTTTCCCGTGTTGAGTCAAATTAAGCCGCAGGCTCCACTCCTGGTGGTGCCCTTCCGTCAATTCCTTTAAGTTTCAGCTTTGCAACCATACTTCCCCCGGAACCCAAATACTTTGGTTTCCCGGAAGCTGCCCGCCGAGTCATTTGAGTAACTCAGGCGGATCGCTGGTTGGCATCGTTTATGGTTAGAACTAGGGCGGTATCTGATCGCCTTCGAACCTCTAACTTTCGTTCTTGATCAATGAAAACATTCTTGGCAAATGGTTTCGCAGTAGTTCGTCTTGCGACGGTCCAAGAATTTCACCTCTAGCGCCGCAATACGAATGCCCCCGTCTGTCCCTCTTAATCATTATCCTGTATTCCAAAAACAAACAGAACAGAAACAGGATCTTGTTCTATTATTCCATGCACTGTTATTCAGGCGAATCGCCTGCGTTGAGCACTCTAATTTTTTCAAAGTAAACGCGCCGGCCAAAGCAAGGCACCTGATGAAGGGAACCAAGCCACGACAGGCATGATGTTCAGCACGGGCCGTAACGTGGTGTCCACGCACTTCCCGCCTGTAACTGAGATCCAACTACGAGCTTTTTAACCGCAGCAACTTTAGTATACGCTATTGGAGCTGGAATTACCGCGGCTGCTGGCACCAGACTTGCCCTCCAATGGATCCTCGTTAAAGGATTTAGAGTGTACTCATTTCAATTACGGGGCCTCAAAAGAGTCCCGTATTGTTATTTTTCGTCACTACCTCCCCGTGCCGGGAGTGGGTAATTTGCGCGCCTGCTGCCTTCCTTGGATGTGGTAGCCGTTTCTCAGGCTCCCTCTCCGGAATCGAACCCTGATTCTCCGTTACCCGTAACAACCATGGTAGGCGCATAACGTACCATCGACAGTTGATAAGGCAGACACTTGAAAGAAACGTTGCCGGCTCGTGGCCGTGCGATCAGCACAAAGTTATCCAGAGTCACCACACAAAACGGACCGAAGCCCGATTGATCTTGGTCTAATAAAAGCACCCGTCGCCCCGAGGGGCTTCGGGCTCACTGCATGTATTAGCTCTAGAATTGCCACAGTTATCCAAGTAGGAAGAAACGATCTAAGGAACCATAACTGATTTAATGAGCCATTCGCGGTTTCGCCTTGTTTCGGCATGTACTTAGACATGCATGGCTTAATCTTTGAGACAAGCATATGACTACTGGCAGGATCAACCAGGTAATCTTTTCGTGGTGGGTCGCCCAAAACCCTACCAACGCGCGGACGCGGGGCCACCGTCAGGCGCCCCTTACGAACCGCAAACACACACAACGCTTAGGAATTACTTCCAAATCCAAGAAGAAATGAAGCACGTTCGAGCGCGCAGCCGGAATATCCCCGACCGAGGTCGGCACCGACGCGGCAAGAAGCGCATAAATTTCTTTCTCGTCGTAGCAACAGAAAGTCGTACGCCAAAAAAAATCATTGACGACGCCTTCGCAGCGTTTCCGAGCTTTCAGGTCCCGTGAGGACGCGAGGACGCACCCCGGCCTTCGGTCAGAACGCACTCGTCATTTCACACCGTTCGGTTAGCGCGGACGCTCCGAAACACCCTCCTCTCGCATTCGTTTTCAAGACACAGGTGCACCCGAGAACCGACCCCAACGGCAGACGCCAGAGATCGCAGGTACCTTGCTGTAACGACCATGCGGCGGAGGCAGCGGCCGAGACGGCGACGAAAGGCGTCGGCGACGTCGTCAGACGCCGCTCGCACCAATCGAACGCTCGACAGACCCCACCTCCACATAATAGCACCGATAAGTATAAAGAAGATCCTTCAAGAGCATTCTGTACATAGTTTGTGGTTATCAGTTTCGGTGACTGACTGACTGACTTACTGTCTCTCACTTATGTGGCTCCTCGTTATTCAGTATCATTTATTTGTCCTTCTTTCTTTCTTATTTTTTCCCCTCTCTCTCTCCTTATATATATATATATGTATGTATGTATGTTTGTGTGTATATATATATATATAAATGTTCTTTTTTTCCTGTCTGCCTCTATGTATACATACATACGTACATACATCCTACCCCTATAAAAAAAATTATTTCTCGCTTTTTATTAAAAACGTGCTGACCCCTGCTTGACTCTGATTACTTCTTTTCGACTTTCAGTTCATGTTAACATGGTCAACAGAAAGTTTATAGACTTTGTTATTACAAAGTAAACCAATATTTACACGGAGCGTTTCATGCGTTTTGAATTGTGTCAGAGCCGAACAATGAGCGCTATAGTAAGTGAGATTGTCACTGCTTTTAATCCGAATGCTCGTGGTATCGCGCGTGTTTACGGCAGGCTTCATAATAGGCAATTTTCTTTCTTTACACTACTCTTCTTTGCTCACTTCATTGTTTCTACCATTGGTTTCGTTTGGAAGGCCCCGCCACTTAGTTCTCAACAAAGTCCTCTCAAGGAACGAAGTGAGAAGCACGGGATTAACAAAAGAAAAAGATGCGTGTTTTCTAGCGGTTACCCGTGTCGCTTTGCGACACGGGCTTTCTGGCGCTTTCAACTGGGCGAGAGCCGAACAATTTACCCTACTGCACTTGCGACGGGCAGCGCTTTCAAACGGAATACTGGAAATCTCGCTTACTCTTCTGGCAAGTTTGATAGGAGACAAATATTATTCTTTTCACGCGAATTGTTCGCTCTATTTCTAATCTCTCTCTTCCGTGTCCTTGGCATGGAACGCCCGCTTCGTCTCCCACAAAGTACTTCCGAGGAATCAAGTGCAAATCACGCGACTTTAAAATGTGCGTGTTTTCTAGCGGTTACCCGTGTCGCCAGGCGACACGGGCTTTCTGGCGCTTTAAACTGGGCGAGAGCCGAACAATTTACCCTACTGCACTTGCGACGGGCAGCGCTTTCAAACGGAATACTGGAAATCTCGCTTACTTTTCTGGCAAGTTTGATAGGAGACAAATATTATTCTTTTCACGCGAATTGTTCGCTCTATTTCTAATCTCTCTCTTCCGTGTCCTTGGCATGGAACGCCCGCTTCGTCTCCCACAAAGTACTTCCGAGGAATCAAGTGCAAATCACGCGACTTTAAAATGTGCGTGTTTTCTAGCGGTTGCCCGTGTCGCGAGGCGACACGTGCTTTCTGGCGCTTTCAACTGGGCGAGAGCCGAACACTGTACACTACTGCACTTGCGACGGGCAGCGCTTTCAAACGGAATACTGGAAATCTCGCTTACTTTTCTGGCAAGTTTGATAGGAGACAAATATTATTCTTTTCACGCGAATTGTTCGCTCTATTTCTAATCTCTCTCTTCCGTGTCCTTAGCATGGAACGCCCGCTTCGTCTCCCACAAAGTACTTCCGAGGAATCAAGTGCAAAACACGCGACTTTAAAATGTGCGTGTTTTCTAGCGGTTACCCGTGTCGCGAGGCGACACGGGCTTTCTGGCGCTTTCAACTGGGCGAGAGCCGAACAATGTACACTACTGCACTTGCGACGGGCAGCGCTTTCAAACGGAATACTGGAGATGTCGCGTGCTTTACTGCCAAGCTCAATAAGAGACTAATTTCTTTCTTTTCACGGGAATTATTTCCTCTATTTCTAATCTCGCTCTTTCGTTTCATTGGGAAAGAACGCGCGCTTAGTTAGCCGCAAAGCAGTCTGAATTAATCACGTCCAAAGTACAGAATTTTACAATATATAGTGTTTTTACCGGTTGACCGCGTCAGAAAGCGTACCTTTCCGACGAGGTCTGTGTCGCTTTGACGTGAGCGGGAGCAAGGCGATTTGGGCTAGTGCACGCGAGATTGGCAGCGCTTCAAATTCCAGTACTGTAGATATTGCGTGCATTTTTTACACGCTTGAGGATGTGGGATTTTCTTTCTTGTGACGTGACCCGTTTGTCAAATTGTGTCTCGCTTTTTGGTATCATTTAAGAAGCCCGTCCGCTTACAATCCTAAAAAAGAAAAAAAAAAAAAGAAATTAGTAAAGAAAGACGCCCATACTTTTTTGTTGCTCTTTCTTTTATTATCTGCGCAGGATTTTAATTTGTGTAAGTTTTGTTTACCGTCCCAACTACGTAGGCGTTCGTACATGCCCGTCCTCGCGCCTCGAATTGTGTGCGAGCGAAATCAATCTCCCCAAGCTAGCTTCATAAATTGCTCGAAAATCGAACGTGAGGAAAGCCAGAGATACGTGGTTTTCACAGGTCGTGCAAGATTAATCCATAAAGTGCGATATTGGTATATATATATATACATACATACATACACATACATGATTTCTGCGACAAATAGGAAGAAAAAAGACCATGTTCAAGCATAATATAGGAACATTGACACTTTGCACACACAAGGGAGGTCAAATGGCAGGTTTTTCTTCCTTGTGCAGGAAACTTTATTGCAATGTCAGAAGGGAAGTTCCACTCTAGAATTGTGCGCTCAATAAAGGAGGAAAGGAAATGCACTTGAAAACCTTCACAGTTCAAGTAAGAAAACATTTCGAAACGACAGTTTGTTTTCTTGCAGGGAGGAGAAGAGGGGAGAGAGGGAGGGAGGGAGGGAGGGAGGGAAGGAAGGAAGGAAGGGGGGGGTGCCATGCACGGTGAAGACCAGAGTGTCGAACCGAAAACCGAAGCGAACGAAAAACCGGAACCGAGGAGTTAGTTTCAGCCGAACCGAAACTGACCCGCCAACTTGGAACTGTACGGAAGAAAATATAACTGTCTATTAGTCGGACGATGAATAGAACTACAAGGGTGTACGGCAGGGATAGCTGAAAAAAAAAGGCTCTATGGACTTGGAGCGGCAGCCCAAAGTCGATGACGACGAAAAGAAAGCACACAGTTTCGGAAAACAGGCGGTAAGAAAGCGACAAATTAAGTAGCCGTCATGTCGAGTTGATTGCTTAGCTCTATTTAAGATGAAGGAAAAAAAAAAGTAGCACAATTGATGCTTACTTGCTAAATTGAATCAACCATTATCTTGTAAAGAAAGAAAACCTCAAATGCCAATCACCTGTATTTTAGGCGACCCAACAGACTGATAACTTTTAAATTCAGGCTAAAATATAACACAAAAAAAAAACAAAGAAAGACAGATATGTATGTAGCTTGTCATTTACTGCTCCATCAAATTTAAATAAAGCAATTTATTTCTCGGCACCTGAAAATAAGCGAACCCTACAAATGAATGGAAAGATACCCGTTTGCACTCTTGAAATAGTGCCTATTACGAAAAGAAGCACCAGGTAAATATAATATCACTTTAGCTTCTTCTTTTTCTTTTTAATACGGTACGCTGTTGGTTCATCTTAGTAAAATATATAAAATAGCGCAAAAAAGACGAGGACAAGGAGTATACAGGACAGGCACTCACTTTCAACTAGTTTTATCCAGGAAAAGTAAACATACATATATAGCTTTTATTCACGATAAGTGCCGAGGGCAGCCGAGAAGGCGGCAATAGCCCCGGATGGTTTGATCGTGCTGGGAGACACCAGCATCCCAGCTCAAATATCTTCTACCCTTAAGAATATGTGCTGCTTTGCCTGTCGTGTGTATATACATGTTCACTTTTCCTGAATGAAACTAGTTCAACATCAGCGCCTGTCCTGTATACCTCTTGTTCTTCTATTGTGCTATTTTAATGTCCTACATTACTTTTGTGCTCCCGCAAATCGAAGCAAACCAATAAAAAATTCGGTTCGACACTCTGGTGGAAACTAAAAGCTTAGAAAGAAAGAGGAAAAAAAGAAAAAGGAAAACATTTCTACAATAATGATAAGCAGGAGGAGGAGGAGGAGAACAAGAAGGCTAATAATGTGGAAAAAAAAGACACGACCCAAATAAATCAATACAAAGGATGGTATAAGTCATGCATACTTACCACATGTAAAATTAATTTAAAAAAAAAATTAGAAAACAAAAATGTGTATTTATATATATATATATATATTTTTTTTTCTTTTATCCAGAGGCTTTGGCGCACGCACAGCACTGCACTGCACTGCACTGCACTGCACTGCACAACACAACACAACGACAGACTTTCCACAAACACACCACTGCGTACGAGGACACGACCACGTAGAGCTGCACGAAAACAAGCGCCGTAACTTAATGAAAAAAAATAAAAAAATCCTTTCACTGGACGGACGGCACAAGAACGGAAACTGCTCAAAGAGCACACACACACACGACACATATTAATGAATTAATAAGGGGCACAAGTAGAACGTAGGACACGGCACCCACACCAGAGGCCTTGCACAAGCACAGCACTGAGCACTGAGCACTGAGCAGCAGGTCACAGGACAGAAATGACGTCCACGCTGAGTAGGCCGAAGGCAGGGAATTACGGACGCACGCGAGGTCACCCACAGGCACTTTCACCGGAACCACGCCACAACACCACGCTGCAGAGCGCGCACTGCAAAGCGAAACCATGCGCTCACCTTCGGAAAGCACGGAGGGCGGGCGGCACAGAGAAGCAAAAAGACGTCAAAAGCACATCGCGATGAAGCGGCGGCGAATGAACACTACTCACTGGTGGAAATGGATATCTCCTCAAGCGAAAACATGCAATGAACACGCATGGTTTAAGATGCACGTGGGAGACGCGCACACTTTCAGAAACCAGGTACGCCAACGCACGCGGGCAATAAGACGGACAAAACGCGTCGAAAATACATCGCGTGCAAGCAGCGCCGACTGCATACTACTCACGGTTGCAAAGGTTTCTTACAAGTTTGCACTCCAGAATCTTAACGCGTTGGAAAGCGTCCGAGCTCACCAAGAACCAAGAACTATCACTCCGCAGGAACAACGCAGAACAAAAGCAAAAAAAAAAAAATAATAATAAAAAAAAAAAAAAAAAAAAATGTAGGAGACCGCTAGATAGATGAAAACACCGTCATACTTTGTAAACAGAATTTGGAAAATAAGTAGCGCCGCCAGGTGGTCGGCGCCCAAATAGATGCGGAGGCGCGCCTAAATTGTTTAAATATTTGCTGTTTATATGACGAGACGACGTAATGTAAAA
>NW_024610108.1:3917500-3925000 GCF_016920785.2 Ixodes scapularis | reverse complement strand
TGTGCAAATCAACGCCACGAGATTTACATTTGCCGACGCCGCGTTTCAACGCGCCAACGCCAACTCCGTCCCACGGTTTTTCCACTCGAACAACATCCATGCCAAAGAAAACAGAATCGATCGAAAAGAAACCGTTTCAAATCTCCGTTTCTAACGCACCGACGTCACAGCGCCGTTCAACGTGCGAAAGATTTTTTTGGTACGGGATTTTCCACAAACGGTATCCATCGAGTTTCGTTTTCCCATGCAGTGTTCGATAAAAACTCGTAGGAGGAGGAGGACTGGTTAAGCGCACGCGTGCAATCGCACCACTCGTGCATTTGCTCAAAGAAAACGCAACGCAAGAAAGCATAAAACTGCGTGCTGCCCACGATCCGACACAGTCAAAACGAGGTAGAAAACAAATTCTCCTCTCTTGATATATGATCCGACCCTCACACAGACGAAGCCACGGGAAGGCCCGAGGCCGCAATGTGCGTTCAAAGAGTAAGTGCTCAGTGTGTCCTGCAATTCACACCAAGTCTCGCAGCTGGCTGCGTTCTTCATCGACCCGAGAACCGAGTGATCCACCGCTTAGAGTCGTGTTTTTGGATTTTTCAATCAGTACGACAAAACACAAGTTGTTGTTTTTTTTTCGCGCCCGGCACATCCCATGCCATCTCGAAAGCGCAAAAAAAGCTTCTTCTCAAACGCCTCTTCGTTAATCAAAACAAAAGGGCGATCCTCGAGAAGAGACGAAAAAGGGGGCGATGCGCCTTTTGTAACCCGCGGATTGTCCCGGTGCACTTGAAATCTCCTCTCAATCGAGGCAGCAGAGGGCTCCCGCTGGGCGCATCATCGAAAGGAACGGAGGCCACCCAAAGAAAAAGGCACATCCGAACCACAGTTGTTTTTTTTTTGTGCCGTCCCGACGGCATCCAAGCTTGGTCGGGATCGGCGCCAGATAAATTCGCACATCGAGTCCATTTCCCGTACAAGAGGAAGAAGACAAAACGATGCCAAATAACATCCGGTAATGATCCTTCCGCAGGTTCACCTACGGAAACCTTGTTACGACTTTTACTTCCTCTAAATGATCAAGTTTGGTCATCTTTCCAACACACCGGCGCAACCGAAAGGCCGCTCCGGGTATCGGTCCGAAGACCTCACTAAATCATTCAATCGGTAGTAGCGACGGGCGGTGTGTACAAAGGGCAGGGACGTAATCAACGCGAGCTTATGACTCGCGCTTACTGGGAATTCCTCGTTCAAGGGGAACAATTCCAAGCCCCTATCCCAATCACGAAGGAGGTTCCACGGGTTACCCAGTCTTTACAGACAGGGATAAAAACACGCTGCTTCCTTCAGTGTAGCGCGCGTGCGGCCCCGGACATCTAAGGGCATCACAGACCTGTTATTGCTCTGTTTCGTGCGGCTAGGAGCCGCTTGTCCCTCTAAGAAGGGTGCAAGGTGCAGAGAACCACGCACCTATTTAATAGGCTAGAGTCTCGTTCGTTATCGGAATTAACCAGACAAATCGCTCCACCAACTAAGAACGGCCATGCACCACCATCCACCGAATCAAGAAAGAGCTCTCAATCTGTCAATCCTCCCAGTGTCCGGGCCGGGTAAGTTTTCCCGTGTTGAGTCAAATTAAGCCGCAGGCTCCACTCCTGGTGGTGCCCTTCCGTCAATTCCTTTAAGTTTCAGCTTTGCAACCATACTTCCCCCGGAACCCAAATACTTTGGTTTCCCGGAAGCTGCCCGCCGAGTCATTTGAGTAACTCAGGCGGATCGCTGGTTGGCATCGTTTATGGTTAGAACTAGGGCGGTATCTGATCGCCTTCGAACCTCTAACTTTCGTTCTTGATCAATGAAAACATTCTTGGCAAATGCTTTCGCAGTAGTTCGTCTTGCGACGGTCCAAGAATTTCACCTCTAGCGCCGCAATACGAATGCCCCCGTCTGTCCCTCTTAATCATTATCCTGTATTCCAAAAACCAACAGAACAGAAACAGGATCTTGTTCTATTATTCCATGCACTGTTATTCAGGCGAATCGCCTGCGTTGAGCACTCTAATTTTTTCAAAGTAAACGCGCCGGCCAAAGCAAGGCACCTGATGAAGGGAACCAAGCCACGACAGGCATGATGTTCAGCACGGGCCGTAACGTGGTGTCCACGCACTTCCCGCCTGTAACTGAGATCCAACTACGAGCTTTTTAACCGCAGCAACTTTAGTATACGCTATTGGAGCTGGAATTACCGCGGCTGCTGGCACCAGACTTGCCCTCCAATGGATCCTCGTTAAAGGATTTAGAGTGTACTCATTTCAATTACGGGGCCTCAAAAGAGTCCCGTATTGTTATTTTTCGTCACTACCTCCCCGTGCCGGGAGTGGGTAATTTGCGCGCCTGCTGCCTTCCTTGGATGTGGTAGCCGTTTCTCAGGCTCCCTCTCCGGAATCGAACCCTGATTCTCCGTTACCCGTAACAACCATGGTAGGCGCATAACCTACCATCGACAGTTGATAAGGCAGACACTTGAAAGAAACGTCGCCGGATCGTGGCCGTGCGATCAGCACAAAGTTATCCAGAGTCACCACACAAAACGGACCGAAGCCCGATTGATCTTGGTCTAATAAAAGCACCCGTCGCCCCGAGGGGCTTCGGGCTCACTGCATGTATTAGCTCTAGAATTGCCACAGTTATCCAAGTAGGAAGAAACGATCTAAGGAACCATAACTGATTTAATGAGCCATTCGCGGTTTCGCCTTGTTTCGGCATGTACTTAGACATGCATGGCTTAATCTTTGAGACAAGCATATGACTACTGACAGGATCAACCAGGTAATCTTTTCGTGGTGGGTCGCCCAAAACCCTACCAACGCGCGGACGCGGGGCCACCGTCAGGCGCCCCCTACGAACCGCAAACACACACAACGCTTAGGAATTACTTCCAAATCCAAGAAGAAATGAAGCACGTTCGAGCGCGCAGCCGGAATATCCCCGACCGAGGTCGGTACCGACGCGGCAAGAAGCGCATAAATTTCTTTCTCGTCGTAGCAACAGAAAGTCGTACGCCAAAAAAAATCATTGACGACGCCTTCGCAGCGTTGCCGAGCTTTCAGGTCCCGTGAGGACGCGAGGACGCACCCCGGCCTTCGGTCAGAACGCACTCGTCATTTCACACCGTTCGGTTAGCGCGGACGCTCCGAAACACCCTCCTCTCGCATTCGTTTTCAAGACACAGGTGCACCCGAGAACCGACCCCAACGGCAGACGCCAGAGATCGCAGGTACCTTGCTGTAACGACCATGCGGCGGAGGCAGCGGCCGAGACGGCGACGAAAGGCGTCGGCGACGTCGTCAGACGCCGCTCGCACCAATCGAACGCTCGACAGACCCCACCTCCACATAATAGCACCGATAAGTATAAAGAAGATCCTTCAAGAGCATTCTGTACATAGTTTGTGGTTATCAGTTTCGGTGACTGACTGACTGACTTACTGTCTCTCACTTATGTGGCTCCTCGTTATTCAGTATCATTTATTTGTCCTTCTTTCTTTCTTATTTTTTCCCCTCTCTCTCTCCTTATATATATATATATATATATGTATGTATGTATGTTTGTGTATATATATATATATATAAATGTTCTTTTTTTCCTGTCTGCCTCTATGTATACATACATACGTACATACATCCTACCCCTATAAAAAAAATTATTTCTCGCTTTTTATTAAAAACGTGCTGACCCCTGCTTGACTCTGATTACTTCTTTTCGACTTTCAGTTCATGTTAACATGGTCAACAGAAAGTTTATCGACTTTGTTATTACAAAGTAAACCAATATTTACACGGGGCGTTTCATGCGTTTTGAATTGTGTCAGAGCCGAACAATGAGCGCTATAGTAAGTGAGATTGTCACTGCTTTTAATCCGAATGCTCGCGGTATCGCGCGTGTTTACGGCAGGCTTCATAATAGGCAATTTTCTTTCTTTACACTACTCTTCTTTGCTCACTTCATTGTTTCTACCATTGGTTTCGTTTGGAAGGCCCCGCCACTTAGTTCCCAACAAAGTCCTCTCAAGGAACGAAGTGAGAAGCACGGGATTAACAAAAGAAAAAGATGCGTGTTTTCTAGCGGTTACCCGTGTCGCTTTGCGACACGGGCTTTCTGGCGCTTTCAACTGGGCGAGAGCCGAACAATTTACCCTACTGCACTTGCGACGGGCAGCACTTTCAAACGGAATACTGGAAATCTCGCTTACTCTTCTGGCAAGTTTGATAGGAGACAAATATTATTCTTTTCACGCGAATTGTTCGCTCTATTTCTAATCTCTCTCTTCCGTGTCCTTAGCATGGAACGCCTGCTTCGTCTCCCACAAAGTACTTCCGAGGAAACAAGTGCAAATCACGCGACTTTAAAATGTGCGTGTTTTCTAGCGGTTACCCGTGTCGCCAGGCGACACGGGCTTTCTGGCGCTTTCAACTGGGCGAGAGCCGAACAATTTACCCTACTGCACTTGCGACGGGCAGCGCTTTCAAACGGAATACTGGAAATCTCGCTTACTTTTCTGGCAAGTTTGATAGGAGACAAATATTATTCTTTTCACGCGAATTGTTCGCTCTATTTCTAATCTCTCTCTTCCGTGTCCTTGGCATGGAACGCCCGCTTCGTCTCCCGCAAAGTACTTCCGAGGAATCAAGTGCAAATCACGCGACTTTAAAATGTGCGTGTTTTCTAGCGGTTACCCGTGTCGCGAGGCGACACGTGCTTTCTGGCGCTTTCAACTGGGCGAGAGCCGAACACTGTACACTACTGCACTTGCGACGGGCAGCGCTTTCAAACGGAATACTGGAAATCTCGCTTACTTTTCTGGCAACTTTGATAGGAGACAAATATTATTCTTTTCACGCGAATTGTTCGCTCTATTTCTAATCTCTCTCTTCCGTGTCCTTGGCATGGAACGCCCGCTTCGTCTCCCACAAAGTACTTCCGAGGAATCAAGTGCAAAACACGCGACTTTAAAATGTGCGTGCTTTCTAGCGGTTACCCGTGTCGCGAGGCGACACGGGCTTTCTGGCGCTTTCAACTGGGCGAGAGCCGAACAATGTACACTACTGCACTTGCGACGGGCAGCGCTTTCAAACGGAATACTGGAGATGTCGCGTGCTTTACTGCCAAGCTCAATAAGAGACGAATTTCTTTCTTTTCACGGGAATTATTTCCTCTATTTCTAATCTCGCTCTTTCGTTTCATTGGGAAAGAACGCGCGCTTAGTTAGCCGCAAAGCAGTCTGAATTAATCACGTCCAAAGTATACCGGTTGACCGCGTCAGAAAGCGTACCTTTCCGACGAGGTCTGTGTCGCTTTGACGTGAGCGGGAGCAAGGCGATTTGGGCTAGTGCACGCGAGATTGGCAGCGCTTCAAATTCCAGTACTGTAGATATTGCGTGCATTTTTTACACGCTTGAGGATGTGGGATTTTCTTTCTTGTGACGTGACCCGTTTGTCAAATTGTGTCTCGCTTTTTGGTATCGTTTAAGAAGCCCGTCCGCTTACAATCCTAAAAAAGAAAAAAAAAAGAAATTAGTAAAGAAAGACGCCCATACTTTTTTGTTGCTCTTTCTTTTATTATCTGCGCAGGATATTAATTTGTGTAAGTTTTGTTTACCGTCCCGACTACGTAGGCGTTCGTACATGCCCGTCCTCGCGCCTCGAATTGTGTGCGAGCGAAATCAATCTCCCCAAGCTAGCTTCATAAATTGCTCGAAAATCGAACGTGAGGAAAGCCAGAGATACGTGGTTTTCACAGGTCGTGCAAGATTAACCCATAAAGTGCGATATTGGTATATATATATATACATACATACATACACATACATGATTTCTGCGACAAATAGGAAGACAAAAAGACCATGTTCAAGCATAATATAGGAACATTGACACTTTGCACACACAAGGGAGGTCAAATGGCAGGTTTTTCTTCCTTGTGCAGGAAACTTTATTGCAATGTCAGAAGGGAAGTTCCACTCTAGAATTGTGCGCTCAATAAAAGAGGAAAAGTAATGCACTTGAAAACCTTCACAGTTCAAGTAAGAAAACATTTCGAAACGAGAGTTTGTTTTCTTGCAGGGAGGAGAAGAGGGGAGAGAGGGAGGGAGGGAGGGAGGGAGGGAAGGAAGGAAGGAAGGGGGGGGGGGGTGCCATGCACGGTGAAGACCAGAGTGTCGAACCGAAAACCGAAGCGAACGAAAAACCGGAACCGAGGAGTTAGTTTCAGCCGAACCGAAACTGACCCGCCAACTTGGAACTGTACGGAAGAAAATATAACTGCCTATTAGTCTGACGATGAATAGAAGTACAAGGGTGTACGGCAGGGATAGCTGAAAAAAAAAGGCTCTATGGACTTGGAGCGGCAGCCCAAAGTCGATGACGACGAAAAGAAAGCACACAGTTTCGGAAAACAGGCGGTAAGAAAGCGACAAATTAAGTAGCCGTCATGTCGAGTTGATTGCTTAGCTCTATTTAAGATGAAGGAAAAAAAAAAGTAGCACAATTGATGCTTACTTGCTAAATTGAATCAACCTTTATCTTGTAAAGAAAAAAAACCTCAAATGCCAATCACCTGTATTTTAGGCGACCCAACAGACTGATAACTTTTAAATTCAGGCTAAAATATAACACAAAAAAAAAACAAGGAAAGACAGATATGTATGTAGCTTGTCATTTACTGCTCCATCAAATTTAAATAAAGCAATTTATTTCTCGGCACCTGAAAATAAGCGAACCCTACAAATGAATGGAAAGATACCCGTTTGCACTCTTGAAATAGTGCCTATTACGAAAAGAAGCACCAGGTAAATATAATATCACTTTAGCTTCTTCTTTTTCTTTTTAATACGGTACGCTGTTGGTTCATCTTAGTAAAATATATAAAATAGCGCAAAAAAGACGAGGACAAGGAGTATACAGGACAGGCACTCACTTTCAACTAGTTTTATCCAGGAAAAGTAAACATACATATATAGCTTTTATTCACGATAAGTGCCGAGGGCAGCCGAGAAGGCGGCAATAGCCCCGGATGGTTTGATCGTGCTGGGAGACACCAGCATCCCAGCTCAAATATCTTCTACCCTTAAGAATATGTGCTGCTTTGCCTGTCGTGTGTATATACATGTTCACTTTTCCTGAATGAAACTAGTTCAACATCAGCGCCTGTCCTGTATACCTTTTGTTCTTCTATTTGTTGTGCTATTTTAATGTCCTACATTACTTTTGTGCTCCCGCAAATCGAAGCAAACCAATAAAAAATTCGGTTCGACACTCTGGTGGAAACTAAAAGCTTAGAAAGAAAGAGGAAAAAAAGAAAAAGGAAAACATTTCTACAATAATGATAAGCAGGAGGAGGAGGAGAACAAGAAGGCTAATAATGTGGAAAAAAAAGACACGACCCAAATAAATCAATACAAAGGATGGTATAAGTCATGCATACTTACCACATGTAAAATTAATTAA
>NW_024610108.1:3907500-3912500 GCF_016920785.2 Ixodes scapularis | reverse complement strand
CTCTCGTTTTTCCAGCGGAGTGTTCTCCCTTAAGACCCGTCGCGCAACGATGTCAGGGATCAGTGTTTGAGGTCCATTGAACCTCTTCTCCACCTCGACCGTCCACCCCTTCTTCCTCAGGCGGTCCACGACTATTTGAACCAAGCCGTCGTGCCGCTTGATCCGAGCTGCATGGGTCCTGTGGCATTTTTGCAACACATGGTCCAGCGTTTCGGATGCCCGACAGCCCCCTCGACAATTCTTGTCGGTGTCACGGCCTCTTTTAGTCCTTGTACGGACGGGAAGGGCGTTGATCCTCAGCTTATTGACATCTATGAAGGCTCTCCCCGTGAGTAAGCCGGTGCCCTCCTGGACCCAACGCTGCGCTGCCGGCACATGCCGCACCTCACGGAGGGCGTGGCCGTCATTGCTCGCGTGGAGGAGTGCACTCCAGTGCTTCCCGACACTCTGCTTATCACTGAGGATGTTTCCCCTCACCACGCAAGCCTTCTTTGCTCGGTCCAGGGCCGTTTTCACCATATAGGTGTCCGCGGCCTGGCGGCAGATCGGGCTGCTTGAGGTGGCCATCCGAGAGAGCCTTTGAACCTGCATCCAGGGGATAGCAGTGCTGAAGGAACCAACCCCTAACCCTCCCTCAGCAACGGGAGCGTGATAGTATCCAAGGGGCGTGTCGTGCGGTAGCGCCATCCACTTGCGCACCGCATCTCGGATCTGGACGTCCAGCCGTTTCAAAAGCTTTCTGTTCCAGCGTCCGAGTACCAACCTGTGGTAGAGTCGGGGTATGAGGTAGAAGCGGAGAATTACCAGTCTTTGCTGGTGTTTCAAAGGGGCTTTTGCCACCCTCTCCAGCATACTGGCCACGTCTTTGGTCAACGGGACGTTTCTTCCGTTGGGAGAGAACTCCACCCCGAGGTACTTCCACCTGGCTTCTATTCCGCATGCGGGGAGGGGAATCCCCGACACCGAAAAGTTGCCTGTCGTCACAACCTTCGTCCTCTTCTCGCGGCCCGAGGGCACTATCGAGACGGTGAACGACTTCTCCGCATTAATTGCCAGCCCCCGTGCACCCACGAATGAGTGCAGGCTGTCCAATCTCCTCTGCAGACCTTCCGGGGTGGATGCGAAGACTATCAGGTCGTCCGCAAAAGCCATCCCATCCAGTTGCAGCTGGTCGGAGCTGTACCCAATACCAGGGTCCAGTGTTTGGAGGAATTCGTCCACCACGAGGTTGAAGAGAAGTGGGGAGAGCGGATCTCCCTGCCTTACGCCGACTGTGGGGTGTACCACTCTGGATGAACCCTCTAGTGTCAGTTTGGTCCAGGAGTCCTCGTACAGATCCTGTAGATAGTCGAGGAACCCCTGATCGAGTCCGGCTTGGCGAGCACCCCTGAGGACCGCTTCTGTCGTCACCCTGTCGAAAGCCTTGGACAGGTCCAGGCTTGCCATGTGCAGCGGCCGGAGCTTTTGCTTGGCGTCCTCCAGAACGGAGGCCAACAGGAAGACGTTTTCTGCGCATCCGTCTACAGGGGTGAAAGCTCGCTGCCTGTAGTCGAAATCCAGTTCGTTGATCAGTCGCTTCGCCAGGATCCTGTGATACAGTCTCAGCAGCACGCTGGAGACCGTTATGGGGCGGAAGTCCGAGTAGCACTTGGCTGGGGACTTCTTTGGAATGAAGGTCGTGCGCGCCCCTCTCAGCGACGTCGGCACGCGTTTCACCAGAGCCATTAGGTTCATGATGACCTCGAGTGTGGTGTTGGGAACCGTCCTCAACAGTCGCGCGGTGAACCCGTCAGGCCCAGGGGCCGACTTCACGGGTGGCAGATTACTCGTCACCTCCCGCGATGTCACCGGATAGAAGAGATTTACCTTTGCTTCCGAGGTTCCCTCCTCCTGCATTACCGCAGTAGTAGGAGTAGCCATCTCGTGCCCAGGTGGACACATGACTTCCTCCCACTGTGCAAGCAAATGGGCTGGGTCCTCGACCAGGACTTCCGGAGTGCCATCCAAGACACCCCGGGCGCAGTCGCCTTGCCGTTTCCGGAAGAACTCCTGCATCCTGGCGTATTCCCGTCTCTTTCTTTTCCGGCGACTCGTCGGCCCCTTTGCCTGACGGTCCCCAGCGCGACCATGACTTGGACCCTTGTCACACACGAAGACGTGCCGGAGATAGTCGTCGAGTTTGGCCGACACAACCACCCCTTCACAGGCCTGTTTGGCAATGTCCCACAGTATGTCAGACTGGAATTTCCGAGGGCATGGCTTCTGGATGAGTTTCCTTAGGTGTTCAAGGATTGCCGACTCCCCCTCGGTGCCTTGGGCACTTCCGGTCGGTCGGGGGTCTTCCTCTTTTTCCTCAGCGTCTGTCACCCCCCCAGCTGGTACTGTCTCCTGAGTCAGGCGCTGCACCAGCTGTTTGTACTCATCCTTCTTTCTTTGTCCTTTTATCGACTCCAGCGTTCGTGCTGGGAACGAGTTGCGCAGGTCCACATTCAAGAACCTGGACCCCGCGCGTCGGAGTTCTACCTCTCGCTTAGCGAGTAGGTATCGCTCCTCAGCTTCCCATCGGGGCTTTACTCGCTCCACCACTACCTCCGCATTGGCTTCCACTGGGTGGCGTGCCTTGGAATGTAGTGTGCGTCCCGCTTTTGTCTTGAATGCCCGACCACAATCGGAGCACTCGAAGGGTGTAGCACATGGGGTTGTAGACTGCTGAGTCTGGGTGGCATTTCTGCTTTCTCCCAAAGGAGCCTCTTCATCATCCTGGAGGGCTGCGACTAGTGCTGATGCATCTGCATTTGCAGAGTGCGCACTTTCTTGGCCACCATTTCCTCGTTGTTCCGCCGTCCAAACTGTTGCCGCTTTATGTGGCAAGGATTGTTGGTCCGCCCCGGTCTCTGATACCCACATCGTCGACCGGGTGTCCCCCGACAAAGGGGTGACAGAGCGTTCCGACTCTCCTTGGACAGTTGCACTGCGATTGACTTCTCCTCGGTGAGTAGGGATATGGGGGTTCGGTTGGGCCAGCGCAATCCCTCCAGCGTCCCGAGCGGGACGCTTGGTGGGGGTTTCCACACGCTGAGTAACCCGGTTGAAGATCCCCCCCTGCCCGGGGTGCCCGCACCGCTTAGATTCCGCTGATGAGACGGGGACTTCGCAGTTTCGTCACGGGCTCTCCTGGCTAGGGGTTTCTCCTTCCTCCTGGTTTCCAACCAGTCACTTTCCGGGGCTAAGCTGCTTTCAGAGCGCTGATGAGACGAACCTCCAGCTGCCGCGCCTACTGGCTGACTGTCTCGCACCAGAACGGTTTGAGATACATGTTGGGCTCTTTTGTCCTTCTGAGTATGGACACTTGTGAATGTGTACTCCATCTCTGTGCGGTCCCCACACTCAGGAGTCACGGACGTGTTTGGTACGCGCACCCTCATTGCGGGCCTGGGTTTGCGGTGGTCCCTTGACATCGTTTGCCCATTGTCCATCAGTGGCCCTTGACCAGACCTAGGACCGTGGGCACTCTCTGTCGAATTGTCTGGGGCAGTCACCATCCTTGCTACGGTGGCGGTCGTCGAGGTGCGCTCCCCCGTGCGGGGCTCCATCATGGGGTGATCCCCACACCTAGGGGCACCGACACTTGCACCTGACGACCATCCACTTTGCCTAGGTTCGTGCCTTGTCCGCTTCAATGAGTCAGTTGAGTGGACCTTTCGGCTCCCTGCGGTGTCAGAAGGCTGCGAGCCGATACCTCCCGCCACTTTTCCTTGTGGGGGTGCTCCTGCGGCATGGTACTGTTTGGCCCGCGCCCCTTTAGCGCGTTGGGAACCCGCTTCGTCCACTGACTCTGCAGTCGCCATCAGTGTCCCGGCGCCGGCCTTAGGTGTAAACACCATCAGTGGCTTCTTCCGGGACCTAGGCTTCTGCTGGGGTCCTTCTTCGGGACCCTTCTTGGTGCGGGCCGCCTTACGGCTGCCGCGGAGTCAGAGTGGATTCCGGGGATCACGTGTTCCCTTGCGGTCTCTGATGGCTCTGGGCGGATACCTACCCCGACATGTCCTCGTGGGGGTGCTACAGTGGCGTGGTACTGGCTTGCCTTTTGCCGTCTTCTCCGCTGGGACGCTTCAGTGTCCTCCAACTCTTCCTCTGGGTGTTTGTTACCCAAGGAGGGGCAGATCTCTCGCTCGGCCTCCTCCGGCAGTTCCCCCTGCCGAAGTGGTCGCCCCGCACTGATCTGCTTTGGCTCTACGGACTGCACGCCGAATCGTGCATCCTCGTTCCTTCTGTGGTTGCTAGACCGTGGGAGCACAGTCATCGTGTTTCCCTTGTGCTTGGTCTTAGCTTTGTCCTTTTGCTTTCCTGTTTTCGGTGCAGGCTCCCGAGCAGCCACCTCCGACAGATCCCGCTCGGGTCCGCCGGGAGGAGCCTCCGCTCCGGGTCCACCTTGCGACCTTCTGGCTGACAAGCAACGCTTAGGGCTCGGAGCGTCGGGCATTGACCCGTGGCTTTCCGATTTGTGGGTATTCGGACTTGCCGAGCCGGTTTTGAACCTGCGGGGAGGGTTTCCCCGTAGATCCTGGGTTTGGGACGTGGTTTGGCCGGTGTTCAGACAACCGTTTCCAGCGGTACCATCGAGGAGGTACACATCCCGTGGGAAGTCGGAGGCTCTACCGTGATCCATAGTCAAGGTCCGAACTTTATGGTCACCCTCCAACTCCCCGAGTAACTAGGTGCTCCGAGCGGCCAAACTCGAAACAAACGCCGAATAGGGTGATCCTATCGGGGCTACCCTCTGTGATCCAACGCGTGCGCTAAGCCCGCTCACAAGAGAGTCATAGTTACTCCCGCCGTTTACCCGCGCTTTGATGAATCTCTTCACGTTGACATTCAGAGCACTGGGCAGAAATCACATTGCGTCAACACCGACCAGCGGCCATCGCAATGCTTTGTTTTAATTAGACAGTCGGATTCCCCCGGTCCGTGCCAGTTCTGAGTTGACTGTTTTTTGCCGG
>NW_024610108.1:3897500-3905000 GCF_016920785.2 Ixodes scapularis | reverse complement strand
TCGCCTGATGTGAGGTCGACAATCTTTTTTTTTATTTTGTGCGCTTTCCAACAAAAACTTCGCCTCCTTACCACATGTCAAAAACACAAAAGGATGGCGAACTAACAGTTGTTGTACACACGCTTTGCATCGCTTTCGATTCGACAAAAAAGAAAGCGCGCAATCCAACGGCATTCCCCTACTGGATGGCTCCAGTATTCATCGGGGACGCGAAGGTCTTAGACTGACGGAAGGCTACGACGCAAAAAACTTTCCTCCCAGAAGCGTTTTTCTTTTTTTTGTGCAAATCAACGCCACGAGATTTACATTTGCCGACGCCGCGTTTCAACGCGCCAACGCCAACTCCGTCCCACGGTTTTTCCACTCGAACAACATCCACGCCAAAGAAAACAGAATCGATCGAAAAGAAACCGTTTCAAATCTCCGTTTCTAACGCACCGACGTCACAGCGCCGTTCAACGTGCGAAAGATTTTTTTGGTACGGGATTTTCCACAAACGGTATCCATCGAGTTTCGTTTTCCCATGCAGTGTTCGATAAAAACTCGTAGGAGGAGGAGGACTGGTTAAGCGCACGCGTGCAATCGCACCACTCGTGCATTTGCTCAAAGAAAACGCAACGCAAGAAAGCATAAAACTGCGTGCTGCCCACGATCCGACACAGTCAAAACGAGGTAGAAAACAAATTCTCCTCTCTTGATATATGATCCGACCCTCACACAGACGAAGCCACGGGAAGGCCCGAGGCCGCAATGTGCGTTCAAAGAGTAAGTGCTCAGTGTGTCCTGCAATTCACACCAAGTCTCGCAGCTGGCTGCGTTCTTCATCGACCCGAGAACCGAGTGATCCACCGCTTAGAGTCGTGTTTTTGGATTTTTCAATCAGTACGACAAAACACAAGTTGTTGTTTTTTTTCGCGCCCGGCACATCCCATGCCATCTCGAAAGCGCAAAAAAAAGCTTCTTCTCAAACGCCTCTTCGTTAATCAAAACAAAAGGGCGATCCTCGAGAAGAGACGAAAAAGGGGGCGATGCGCCTTTTGTAACCCGCGGATTGTCCCGGTGCACTTGAAATCTCCTCTCAATCGAGGCAGCAGAGGGCTCCCGCTGGACGCATCATCGAAAGGAACGGAGGCCACCCAAAGAAAAAGGCACATCCGAACCACAGTTGTTTTTTTTTTTGTGCCGTCCCGACGGCATCCAAGCTTGGTCGGGATCGGCGCCAGATAAATTCGCACATCGAGTCCATTCCCCGTACAAGAGGAAGAAGACAAAACGATGCCAAATAACATCCGGTAATGATCCTTCCGCAGGTTCACCTACGGAAACCTTGTTACGACTTTTACTTCCTCTAAATGATCAAGTTTGGTCATCTTTCCAACACACCGGCGCAACCGAAAGGCCGCTCCGGGTATCGGTCCGAAGACCTCACTAAATCATTCAATCGGTAGTAGCGACGGGCGGTGTGTACAAAGGGCAGGGACGTAATCAACGCGAGCTTATGACTCGCGCTTACTGGAAATTCCTCGTTCAAGGGGAACAATTGCAAGCCCCTATCCCAATCACGAAGGAGGTTCCACGGGTTACCCAGTCTTTACAGACAGGGATAAAAACACGCTGCTTCCTTCAGTGTAGCGCGCGTGCGGCCCCGGACATCTAAGGGCATCACAGACCTGTTATTGCTCTGTTTCGTGCGGCTAGGAGCCGCTTGTCCCTCTAAGAAGGGTGCAAGGTGCAGAGAACCACGCACCTATTTAATAGGCTAGAGTCTCGTTCGTTATCGGAATTAACCAGACAAATCGCTCCACCAACTAAGAACGGCCATGCACCACCATCCACCGAATCAAGAAAGAGCTCTCAATCTGTCAATCCTCCCAGTGTCCGGGCCGGGTAAGTTTTCCCGTGTTGAGTCAAATTAAGCCGCAGGCTCCACTACTGGTGGTGCCCTTCCGTCAATTCCTTTAAGTTTCAGCTTTGCAACCATACTTCCCCCGGAACCCAAATACTTTGGTTTCCCGGAAGCTGCCCGCCGAGTCATTTGAGTAACTCAGGCGGATCGCTGGTTGGCATCGTTTATGGTTAGAACTAGGGCGGTATCTGATCGCCTTCGAACCTCTAACTTTCGTTCTTGATCAATGAAAACATTCTTGGCAAATGCTTTCGCAGTAGTTCGTCTTGCGACGGTCCAAGAATTTCACCTCTAGCGCCGCAATACGAATGCCCCCGTCTGTCCCTCTTAATCATTATCCTGTATTCCAAAAACCAACAGAACAGAAACAGGATCTTGTTCTATTATTCCATGCACTGTTATTCAGGCGAATCGCCTGCGTTGAGCACTCTAATTTTTTCAAAGTAAACGCGCCGGCCAAAGCAAGGCACCTGATGAAGGGAACCAAACCACGACAGGCATGATGTTCAGCACGGGCCGTAACGTGGTGTCCACGCACTTCCCGCCTGTAACTGAGATCCAACTACGAGCTTTTTAACCGCAGCAACTTTAGTATACGCTGTTGGAGCTGGAATTACCGCGGCTGCTGGCACCAGACTTGCCCTCCAATGGATCCTCGTTAAAGGATTTAGAGTGTACTCATTTCAATTACGGGGCCTCAAAAGAGTCCCGTATTGTTATTTTTCGTCACTACCTCCCCGTGCCGGGAGTGGGTAATTTGCGCGCCTGCTGCCTTCCTTGGATGTGGTAGCCGTTTCTCAGGCTCCCTCTCCGGAATCGAACCCTGATTCTCCGTTACCCGTAACAACCATGGTAGGCGCATAACCTACCATCGACAGTTGATAAGGCAGACACTTGAAAGAAACGTCGCCGGCTCGTGGCCGTGCGATCAGCACAAAGTTATCCAGAGTCACCACACAAAACGGACCGAAGCCCGATTGATCTTGGTCTAATAAAAGCACCCGTCGCCCCGAGGGGCTTCGGGCTCACTGCATGTATTAGCTCTAGAATTGCCACAGTTATCCAAGTAGGAAGAAACGATCTAAGGAACCATAACTGATTTAATGAGCCATTCGCGGTTTCGCCTTGTTTCGGCATGTACTTAGACATGCATGGCTTAATCTTTGAGACAAGCATATGACTACTGGCAGGATCAACCAGGTAATCTTTTCGTGGTGGGTCGCCCAAAACCCTACCAACGCGCGGACGCGGGGCCACCGTCAGGCGCCCCTTACGAACCGCAAACACACACAACGCTTAGGAATTACTTCCAAATCCAAGAAGAAATGAAGCACGTTCGAGCGCGCAGCCGGAATATCCCCGACCGAGGTCGGTACCGACGCGGCAAGAAGCGCATAAATTTCTTTCTCGTCGTAGCAACAGAAAGTCGTACGCCAAAAAAATCATTGACGACGCCTTCGCAGCGTTGCCGAGCTTTCAGGTCCCGTGAGGACGCGAGGACGCACCCCGGCCTTCGGTCAGAACGCACTCGTCATTTCACACCGTTCGGTTAGCGCGGACGCTCCGAAACACCCTCCTCTCGCATTCGTTTTCAAGACACAGGTGCACCCGAGAACCGACCCCAACGGCAGACGCCAGAGATCGCAGGTACCTTGCTGTAACGACCATGCGGCGGAGGCAGCGGCCGAGACGGCGACGAAAGGCGTCGGCGACGTCGTCAGACGCCGCTCGCACCAATCGAACGCTCGACAGACCCCACCTCCACATAATAGCACCGATAAGTATAAAGAAGATCCTTCAAGAGCATTCTGTACATAGTTTGTGGTTATCAGTTTCGGTGACTGACTGACTGACTTACTGTCTCTCACTTATGTGGCTCCTCGTTATTCAGTATCATTTATTTGTCCTTCTTTCTTTCTTATTTTTTCCCCTCTCTCTCTCCTTATATATATATATATATATATATATATATATATATATATATATATATATAAATGTTCTTTTTTTCCTGTCTGCCTCTATGTATACATACATACGTACATACATCCTACCCCTATAAAAAAAATTATTTCTCGCTTTTTATTAAAAACGTGCTGACCCCTGCTTGACTCTGATTACTTCTTTTCGACTTTCAGTTCATGTTAACATGGTCAACAGAAAGTTTATCGACTTTGTTATTACAAAGTAAACCAATATTTACACGGGGCGTTTCATGCGTTTTGAATTGTGTCAGAGCCGAACAATGAGCGCTATAGTAAGTGAGATTGTCACTGCTTTTAATCCGAATGCTCGCGGTATCGCGCGTGTTTACGGCAGGCTTCATAATAGGCAATTTTCTTTCTTTACACTACTCTTCTTTGCTCACTTCATTGTTTCTACCATTGGTTTCGTTTGGAAGGCCCCGCCACTTAGTTCCCAACAAAGTCCCCTCAAGGAACGAAGTGAGAAGCACGGGATTAACAAAAGAAAAAGATGCGTGTTTTCTAGCGGTTACCCGTGTCGCTTTGCGACACGGGCTTTCTGGCGCTTTCAACTGGGCGAGAGCCGAACAATTTACCCTACTGCACTTGCGACGGGCAGCGCTTTCAAACGGAATACTGGAAATCTCGCTTACTCTTCTGGCAAGTTTGATAGGAGACAAATATTATTCTTTTCACGCGAATTGTTCGCTCTATTTCTAATCTCTCTCTTCCGTGTCCTTGGCATGGAACGCCCGCTTCGTCTCCCACAAAGTACTTCCGAGGAATCAAGTGCAAATCACGCGACTTTAAAATGTGCGTGTTTTCTAGCGGTTACCCGTGTCGCCAGGCGACACGGGCTTTCTGGCGCTTTCAACTGGGCGAGAGCCGAACAATTTACCCTACTACACTTGCGACGGGCAGCGCTTTCAAACGGAATACTGGAAATCTCGCTTACTTTTCTGGCAAGTTTGATAGGAGACAAATATTATTCTTTTCACGCGAATTGTTCGCTCTATTTCTAATCTCTCTCTTCCGTGTCCTTGGCATGGAACGCCCGCTTCGTCTCCCACAAAGTACTTCCGAGGAATCAAGTGCAAATCACGCGACTTTAAAATGTGCGTGTTTTCTAGCGGTTACCCTTGTCGCGAGGCGACACGTGCTTTCTGGCGCTTTCAACTGGGCGAGAGCCGAACACTGTACACTACTGCACTTGCGACGGGCAGCGCTTTCAAACGGAATACTGGAGATGTCGCGTGCTTTACTGCCAAGCTCAATAAGAGACGAATTTCTTTCTTTTCACGGGAATTATTTCCTCTATTTCTAATCTCGCTCTTTCGTTTCATTGGGAAAGAACGCACGCTTAGTTAGCCGCAAAGCAGTCTGAATTAATCACGTCCAAAGTACAGAATTTTACAATATATAGTGTTTTTACCGGTTGACCGCGTCAGAAAGCGTACCTTTCCGACGAGGTCTGTGTCGCTTTGACGTGAGCGGGAGCAAGGCGATTTGGGCTAGTGCACGCGAGATTGGCAGCGCTTCAAATTCCAGTACTGTAGATATTGCGTGCATTTTTTACACGCTTGAGGATGTGGGATTTTCTTTCTTGTGACGTGACCCGTTTGTCAAATTGTGTCTCGCTTTTTGGTATCGTTTAAGAAGCCCGTCCGCTTACAATCCTAAAAAAGAAAAAAAAAAAAGAAATTAGTAAAGAAAGACGCCCATACTTTTTTGTTGCTCTTTCTTTTATTATCTGCGCAGGATTTTAATTTGTGTAAGTTTTGTTTACCGTCCCGACTACGTAGGCGTTCGTACATGCCCGTCCTCGCGCCTCGAATTGTGTGCGAGCGAAATCAATCTCCCCAAGCTAGCTTCATAAATTGCTCGAAAATCGAACGTGAGGAAAGCCAGAGATACGTGGTTTTCACAGGTCGTGCAAGATTAATCCATAAAGTGCGATATTGGTATATATATATATACATACATACATACACATACATGATTTCTGTGACAAATAGGAAGACAAAAAGACCATGTTCAAGCATAATATAGGAACATTGACACTTTGCACACACAAGGGAGGTCAAATGGCAGGTTTTTCTTCCTTGTGCAGGAAACTTTATTGTAATGTCAGAAGGGAAGTTCCACTCTAGAATTGTGCGCTCAATAAAGGAGGAAAGGGAATGCACTTGAAAACCTTCACAGTTCAAGTAAGAAAACATTTCGAAACGACAGTTTTTTTTCTTGCAGGGAGGAGAAGAGGGGAGAGAGGGAGGGAGGGAGGGAGGGAGGGAAGGAAGGAAGGAAGGGGGGGGGGGGTGCCATGCACGGTGAAGACCAGAGTGTCGAACCGAAAACCGATGCGAACGAAAAACCGGAACCGAGGAGTTAGTTTCAGCCGAACCGAAACTGACCCGCCAACTTGGAACTGTACGGAAGAAAATATAACTGTCTATTAGTCTGACGATGAATTGAAGTACAAGGGTATACGGCAGGGATAGCTGAAAAAAAAAAAAGGCTCTATGGACTTGGAGCGGCAGCCCAAAGTCGATGACGACGAAAAGAAAGCACACAGTTTCGGAAAACAGGCGGTAAGAAAGCGACAAATTAAGTAGCCGTCATGTCGAGTTGATTGCTTAGCTCTATTTAAGATGAAGGAAAAAAAAAGTAGCACAATTGATGCTTACTTGCTAAATTGAATCAACCATTATCTTGTAAAGAAAAAAAACCTCAAATGCCAATCACCTGTATTTTAGGCGACCCAACAGACTGATAACTTTTAAATTCAGGCTAAAATATAACACACAAAAAAAAAACAAGGAAAGACAGATATGTATGTAGCTTGTCATTTACTGCTCCATCAAATTTAAATAAAGCAATTTATTTCTCGGCACCTGAAAATAAGCGAACCCTACAAATGAATGGAAAGATACCCGTTTGCACTCTTGAAATAGTGCCTATTACGAAAAGAAGCACCAGGTAAATATAATATCACTTTAGCTTCTTCTTTTTCTTTTTAATACGGTACGCTGTTGGTTCATCTTAGTAAAATATATAAAATAGCGCAAAAAAGACGAGGACAAGGAGTATACAGGACAGGCACTCACTTTCAACTAGTTTTATCCAGGAAAAGTAAACATACATATATAGCTTTTATTCACGATAAGTGCCGAGGGCAGCCGAGAAGGCGGCAATAGCCCCGGATGGTTTGATCGTGCTGGGAGACACCAGCATCCCAGCTCAAATACCTTCTACCCTTAAGAATATGTGCTGCTTTGCCTGTCGTGTGTATATACATGTTCACTTTTCCTGAATGAAACTAGTTCAACATCAGTGCCTGTCCTGTATACCTCTTGTTCTTTTATTTGTTGTGCTATTTTAATGTCCTACATTACTTTTGTGCTCCCGCAAATCGAAGCAAACCAATAAAAAATTCGGTTCGACACTCTGGTGGAAACTAAAAGCTTAGAAAGAAAGAGGAAAAAAAGAAAAAGGAAAACATTTCTACAATAATGATAAGCAGGAGGAGGAGGAGGAGAACAAGAAGGCTAATAATGTGGAAAAAAAAGACACGACCCAAATAAATCAATACAAAGGATGGTATAAGTCATGCATACTTACCACATGTAAAATTAA
>NW_024610108.1:3890000-3892500 GCF_016920785.2 Ixodes scapularis | reverse complement strand
GCCCTTCCCCTGGCGCACCTCGTCTTGGACGGAAGCGCGTGGGCCCTAAGTTTGATTAGGTCGACATACTCCCGTCCATTCAGAAAGTGCGGTGGGTTCCGGATGAAGGCCGCAGCAGCACATGTCCGTGCCTCCCTCAACCCTCTCGTGTCCACCATCTGCAGCAGCTGGTCTCTCCAATAGCTGCGCTCCTGTGTTCTAGATTCAATCGTGACACCCTTAAATTTCACCCCTTTCCCCGCCCTCTCCACCTCATCTTTCCATGCCGTCATGGTCACCAGACTCTCCAACATTCCGTCGCCAGCGCCCTGAACCCCAAGTAGCCGGGAACGGCGTATCCGAGAAATCATTGTCGCGAGACAGGTGACCCCCAACCCGCCGTCCCCCACCGCAGCGTATAGGAAGGCAACTGGAACGTCCTTCGGCAGATGCAGAAAGAGCCGGACAGCCGCTCTAATCCTACGGTCAATCTGGTGTAGGTATGTCTTTGACTTGGCACTCATAACCAAGCCATAGATTAGTCTCGGTATTAGGTAGAAGATTAGAATGTTCATCTTCTGCTGAGGTTTAAGGGGGGCCCTCTCTAGCCTTGCGATAAGGTCGTCGAAATTCACCCCATTGTACCATATCTCCCCTGATGTGTTAACTTCGACCCCCAGATAGCGCCATGAACCTGAGCAATCAATCACTCGAAGTGGTTCTCCATTTACTTTGAAAGCCACTGGGCAGATTTTTGCCTTTTTGTTTTTCCCGTCTCCTACGAGGCTTAGGGTCGAAGACTTCTTTACGTTTACTGTGAGACCCCTAGTGCTCAAAAATTCCTGGAACTTGTCGAGGAGAAATTGTAGGCCAGCCGCCGTCTCCGCCAGAACCACGAGGTCATCAGCAAAAGCCAACGACGTGCACCGCCCCTCACCCAGTCTCACACCAAAGCCCGGGGGGATGCTGTCGATGAACTCATCGATGAACGCGTTAAACAACAGCGGAGACAGCGGGTCACCTTGTCTGACTCCCTTCCCAGGGCGCACTGTCCTTTCCACCCCTCTGTGTTGCAAGGTTGTAGTAGAATTTGTGTAGAACCAATGCAGGTAGTCAATCATGGACTTCCCCACCATTTGGTGGCGTGCAAGTCCATTCAGTATTGCGGTGTGTGTGGCGCTGTCAAATGCCTTTGACAGGTCTATATTAGCCATGTAAAGGTTTCGCCCCGCGGCATGACTTGTCTCAAGTAGCGTACTCAGAATCATGATGTTCTCAAAGCATCCATCAGTGCTTTTAAACGCCCGTTGCTCGTCACGTAGGTGAACAATCTGTCTCAACCTTTTGTCTAGGATCTTGTGAAAGGTGCGCAGGAGCACCGAGCCAATCGAGATCGGCCTATACTCCCCTGGCTGAGAAGCTGCCTCCACTTTAGGGATAAAGATGGTTCGAGCATTCCCCAGCTTCATGGAGGCACCACTCCAGTACAAGAACAAGTTGTAGAGCTTCACTACAAAAGTTCTCGGGATTGCCTTAAACTCTTTGACCGTCAGTCCGTCAGGGCCAGGTGCACTGGAGTGCTTTGGCATGTTTTCCTGTACTTCCTGCTCTGTTATTGGCAGTACTGTCACGTCCCGTGCATCCAATAGATCCTCCGAGGAACAGGGCTCATCCGTGGGTGTCTCGCTCATAACCCGAAACCAGTAGTTAACGAGTTCGTCTGGAGCCACCTGATCCTCCTTCACACCGTCCAAGACTCGTTGAGCACACACTTTACGGTTCTTGTTGTAAAGGTTTTGGACGATGCGGTATTCCTTCTTCCTAGCATTTCTTTTACTTAAGTGCTCCTCCGGGGCAGGTTGACGACCGTTCTCCGCAGGATGCTCGTACCTACTCAAAACTCGGTCAAGATCAACTGCAAACGGTTCTCCCCGAAGAGCCGTCCTAATCACCTGGTTCAAGCTCTTTTCCTCCGCCGTGCCTCCGGAGTTACAGTGCTCCTCCAGCCACTCCGCAAGTTTAGTCTTTCCCAAGAACAACTCGGAATCTTCAGTTGCGCTACTCGAGCAGGCATCAGCATCTAGGTCCCCCGGGGGCGGGACACGTTCTGTTTCCAGAGCAATACCAGTGTTGCTCTCTGCGTTATCCCGTCTCTCTTCTGGTTTGCTTCCCCCGGTCTGCGGGGTCGGCGACTCCCGCTGCTCTCTTCTGGCCTGCCGCCCCTTTATTGCCTGTTTATTTTTCGGAGATTTCTGTCCCTCTTTCACAAATTTACGGACAAGTGCCTTATACTCTGCTTTTCTGCGCTGTCCCTTTACAGACTCTGTCGTTCTTCCTTTCCCGCCCCTCCCATTCCCACAAAACTTCTTGAAAAGGACATTGTTAATACCCAGCGGCTTCACTCCCTGCAGTAGCGCTTCTGCTTCTGCTTTAGCTAGAAAATATGTTTCCTCCTCCGTCCATCTAGCCTTAACTTTTTCTATCACAATCTCCTCATTCAGATTAACATTGTCACATTTCC
>NW_024610108.1:3877500-3885000 GCF_016920785.2 Ixodes scapularis | reverse complement strand
GGTGTGTACAAAGGGCAGGGACGTAATCAACGCGAGCTTATGACTCGCGCTTACTGGGAATTCCTCGTTCAAGGGGAACAATTGCAAGCCCCTATCCCAATCACGAAGGAGGTTCCACGGGTTACCCAGTCTTTACAGACAGGGATAAAAACACGCTGCTTCCTTCAGTGTAGCGCGCGTGCGGCCCCGGACATCTAAGGGCATCACAGACCTGTTATTGCTCTGTTTCGTGCGGCTAGGAGCCGCTTGTCCCTCTAAGAAGGGTGCAAGGTGCAGAGAACCACGCACCTATTTAATAGGCTAGAGTCTCGTTCGTTATCGGAATTAACCAGACAAATCGCTCCACCAACTAATAACGGCCATGCACCACCATCCACCGAATCAAGAAAGAGCTCTCAATCTGTCAATCCTCCCAGTGTCCGGGCCGGGTAAGTTTTCCCGTGTTGAGTCAAATTAAGCCGCAGGCTCCACTCCTGGTGGTGCCCTTCCGTCAATTCCTTTAAGTTTCAGCTTTGCAACCATACTTCCCCCGGAACCCAAATACTTTGGTTTCCCGGAAGCTGCCCGCCGAGTCATTTGAGTAACTCAGGCGGATCGCTGGTTGGCATCGTTTATGGTTAGAACTAGGGCGGTATCTGATCGCCTTCGAACCTCTAACTTTCGTTCTTGATCAATGAAAACATTCTTGGCAAATGCTTTCGCAGTAGTTCGTCTTGCGACGGTCCAAGAATTTCACCTCTAGCGCCGCAATACGAATGCCCCCGTCTGTCCCTCTTAATCATTATCCTGTATTCCAAAAACCAACAGAACAGAAACAGGATCTTGTTCTATTATTCCATGCACTGTTATTCAGGCGAATCGCCTGCGTTGAGCACTCTAATTTTTTCAAAGTAAACGCGCCGGCCAAAGCAAGGCACCTGATGAAGGCAACCAAGCCACGACAGGCATGATGTTCAGCACGGGCCGTAACGTGGTGTCCACGCACTTCCCGCCTGTAACTGAGATCCAACTACGAGCTTTTTAACCGCAGCAACTTTAGTATACGCTATTGGAGCTGGAATTACCGCGGCTGCTGGCACCAGACTTGCCCTCCAATGGATCCTCGTTAAAGGATTTAGAGTGTACTCATTTCAATTACGGGGCCTCAAAAGAGTCCCGTATTGTTATTTTTCGTCACCACCTCCCCGTGCCGGGAGTGGGTAATTTGCGCGCCTGCTGCCTTCCTTGGATGTGGTAGCCGTTTCTCAGGCTCCCTCTCCGGAATCGAACCCTGATTCTCCGTTACCCGTAACAACCATGGTAGGCGCATAACCTACCATCGACAGTTGATAAGGCAGACACTTGAAAGAAACGTCGCCGGCTCGTGGCCGTGCGATCAGCACAAAGTTATCCAGAGTCACCACACAAAACGGACCGAAGCCCGATTGATCTTGGTCTAATAAAAGCACCCGTCGCCCCGAGGGGCTTCGGGCTCACTGCATGTATTAGCTCTAGAATTGCCACAGTTATCCAAGTAGGGAGAAACGATCTAAGGAACCATAACTGATTTAATGAGCCAGTCGCGGTTTCGCCTTGTTTCGGCATGTACTTAGACATGCATGGCTTAATCTTTGAGACAAGCATATGACTACTGGCAGGATCAACCAGGTAATCTTTTCGTGGTGGGTCGCCCAAAACCCTACCAACGCGCGGACGCGGGGCCACCGTCAGGCGCCCCTTACGAACCGCAAACACACACAACGCTTAGGAATTACTTCCAAATCCAAGAAGAAATGAAGCACGTTCGAGCGCGCAGCCGGAATATCCCCGACCGAGGTCGGTACCGACGCGGCAAGAAGCGCATAAATTTCTTTCTCGTCGTAGCAACAGAAAGTCGTACGCCAAAAAAATCATTGACGACGCCTTCGCAGCGTTGCCGAGCTTTCAGGTCCCGTGAGGACGCGAGGACGCACCCCGGCCTTCGGTCAGAACGCACTCGTCATTTCACACCGTTCGGTTAGCGCGGACGCTCCGAAACACCCTCCTCTCGCATTCGTTTTCAAGACACAGGTGCACCCGAGAACCGACCCCAACGGCAGACGCCAGAGATCGCAGGCACCTTGCTGTAACGACCATGCGGCGGAGGCAGCGGCCGAGACGGCGACGAAAGGCGTCGGCGACGTCGTCAGACGCCGCTCGCACCAATCGAACGCTCGACAGACCCCACCTCCACATAATAGCACCGATAAGTATAAAGAAGATTCTTCAAGAGCATTCTGTACATACTTTGTGGTTATCAGTTTCGGTGACTGACTGACTGACTTACTGTCTCTCACTTATGGGGCTCCTCGTTATTCAGTATCATTTATTTGTCCTTCTTTCTTTCTTATTTTTTTCCCCTCTCTCTCTCCTTATATATATATATATATATATATATATATATATGTATGTATGTATGTTTGTGTGTATATATATATATATATATATAAATGTTCTTTTTTTCCTGTCTGCCTCTATGTATACATACATACGTACATACATCCTACCCCTATAAAAAAAAATTATTTCTCGCTTTTTATTAAAAACGTGCTGACCCCTGCTTGACTCTGATTACTTCTTTTCGACTTTCAATTCATGTTAATATGGTCAACAGAAAGTTTATCGACTTTGTTATTACAAAGTAAACCAATATTTACACGGGGCGTTTCATGCGTTTTGAATTGTGTCAGAGCCGAACAATGAGCGCTATAGTAAGTGAGATTGTCACTGCTTTTAATCCGAATGCTCGCGGTATCGCGCGTGTTTACGGCAGGCTTCATAATAGGCAATTTTCTTTCTTTACACTACTCTTCTTTGCTCACTTCATTGTTTCTACCATTGGTTTCGTTTGGAAGGCCCCGCCACTTAGTTCCCAACAAAGTCCTCTCAAGGAACGAAGTGAGAAGCACGGGATTAACAAAAGAAAAAGATGCGTGTTTTCTAGCGGTTACCCGTGTCGCTTTGCGACACGGGCTTTCTGGCGCTTTCAACTGGGCGAGAGCCGAACAATTTACCCTACTGCACTTGCGACGGGCAGCGCTTTCAAACGGAATACTGGAAATCTCGCTTACTCTTCTGGCAAGTTTGATAGGAGACAAATATTATTCTTTTCACGCGAATTGTTCGCTCTATTTCTAATCTCTCTCTTCCGTGTCCTTGGCATGGAACGCCCGCTTCGTCTCCCACAAAGTACTTCCGAGGAATCAAGTGCAAATCACGCGACTTTAAAATGTGCGTGTTTTCTAGCGGTTACCGGTGTCGCCAGGCGACACGGGCTTTCTGGCGCTTTCAACTGGGCGAGAGCCGAACAATTTACCCTACTGCACTTGCGACGGGCAGCGCTTTCAAACGGAATACTGGAAATCTCGCTTACTTTTCTGGCAAGTTTGATAGGAGACAAATATTATTCTTTTCACGCGAATTGTTCGCCCTATTTCTAATCTCTCTCTTCCGTGTCCTTGGCATGGAACGCCCGCTTCGTCTCCCACAAAGTACTTCCGAGGAATCAAGTGCAAATCACGCGACTTTAAAATGTGCGTGTTTTCTAGCGGTTACCCGTGTCGCGAGGCGACACGTGCTTTCTGGCGCTTTCAACTGGGCGAGAGCCGAACACTGTACACTACTGCACTTGCGACGGGCAGCGCTTTCAAACGGAATACTGGAAATCTCGCTTACTTTTCTGGCAAGTTTGATAGGAGACAAATATTATTCTTTTCACGCGAATTGTTCGCTCTATTTCTAATCTCTCTCTTCCGTGTCCTTGGCATGGAACGCCCGCTTCGTCTCCCACAAAGTACTTCCGAGGAATCAAGTGCAAAACACGCGACTTTAAAATGTGCGTGTTTTCTAGCGGTTACCCGTGTCGCGAGGCGACACGGGCTTTCTGGCGCTTTCAACTGGGCGAGAGCCGAACAATGTACACTACTGCACTTGCGACGGGCAGCGCTTTCAAACGGAATACTGGAGATGTCGCGTGCTTTACTGCCAAGCTCAATAAGAGACGAATTTCTTTCTTTTCACGGGAATTATTTCCTCTATTTCTAATCTCGCTCTTTCGTTTCATTGGGAAAGAACGCGCGCTTAGTTAGCCGCAAAGCAGTCTGAATTAATCACGTCCAAAGTACAGAATTTTACAATATATAGTGTTTTTACCGGTTGACCGCGTCAGAAAGCGTACCTTTCCGACGAGGTCTGTGTCGCTTTGACGTGAGCGGGAGCAAGGCGATTTGGGCTAGTGCACGCGAGATCGGCAGCGCTTCAAATTCCAGTACTGTAGATATTGCGTGCATTTTTTACACGCTTGAGGATGTGGGATTTTCTTTCTTGTGACGTGACCCGTTTGTCAAATTGTGTCTCGCTTTTTGGTATCGTTTAAGAAGCCCGGCCGCTTACAATCCTAAAAAAGAAAAAAAAAAAGAAATTAGTAAAGAAAGACGCCCATACTTTTTTGTTGCTCTTTCTTTTATTATCTGCGCAGGATTTTAATTTGTGTAAGTTTTGTTTACCGTCCCGACTACGTAGGCGTTCGCACATGCCCGTCCTCGCGCCTCGAATTGTGTGCGAGCGAAATCAATCTCCCCAAGCTAGCTTCATAAATTGCTCGAAAATCGAACGTGAGGAAAGCCAGAGATACGTGGTTTTCACAGGTCGTGCAAGATTAATCCATAAAGTGCGATATTGGTATATATATATATACATACATACATACACATACATGATTTCTGCGACAAATAGGAAGACAAAAATACCATGTTCAAGCATAATATAGGAACATTGACACTTTGCACACACAAGGGAGGTCAAATGGCAGGTTTTTCTTCCTTGTGCAGGAAACTTTATTGCAATGTCAGAAGGGAAGTTCCACTCTAGAATTGTGCGCTCAATAAAGGAGGAAAGGTAATGCACTTGAAAACCTTCACAGTTCAAGTAAGAAAACATTTCGAAACGACAGTTTGTTTTCTTGCAGGGAGGAGAAGAGGGGAGAGAGGGAGGGAGGGAGGGAGGGAGGGAAGGAAGGAAGGAAGGGGGGGGGGGGGTGCCATGCACGGTGAAGACCAGAGTGTCGAACCGAAAACCGAAGCGAACGAAAAACCGGAACCGAGGAGTTAGTTTCAGCCGAACCGAAACTGACCCGCCAACTTGGAACTGTACGGAAGAAAATATAACTGTCTATTAGTCTGACGATGAATAGAAGTACAAGGGTGTACGGCAGGGATAGCTGAAAAAAAAAAAAGGCTCTATGGACTTGGAGCGGCAGCCCAAAGTCGATGACGACGAAAAGAAAGCACACAGTTTCGGAAAACAGGCGGTAAGAAAGCGACAAATTAAGTAGCCGTCATGTCGAGTTGATTGCTTAGCTCTATTTAAGATGAAGGAAAAAAAAAGTAGCACAATTGATGCTTACTTGCTAAATTGAATCAACCATTATCTTGTAAAGAAAAAAAACCTCAAATGCCAATCACCTGTATTTTAGGCGACCCAACAGACTGATAACTTTTAAATTCAGGCTAAAATATAACACAAAAAAAAACAAGGAAAGACAGATATGTATGTAGCTTGTCATTTACTGCTCCATCAAATTTAAATAAAGCAATTTATTTCTCGGCACCTGAAAATAAGCGAACCCTACAAATGAATTGGAAAGATACCCGTTTGCACTCTTGAAATAGTGCCTATTACGAAAAGAAGCACCAGGTAAATATAATATCACTTTAGCTTCTTCTTTTTCTTTTTAATACGGTACGCTGTTGGTTCATCTTAGTAAAATATATAAAATAGCGCAAAAAAGACGAGGACAAGGAGTATACAGGACAGGCACTCACTTTCAACTAGTTTTATCCAGGAAAAGTAAACATACATATATAGCTTTTATTCACGATAAGTGCCGAGGGCAGCCGAGAAGGCGGCAATAGCCCCGGATGGTTTGATCGTGCTGGGAGACACCAGCATCCCAGCTCAAATATCTTCTACCCTTAAGAATATGTGCTGCTTTGCCTGTCGTGTGTATATACATGTTCACTTTTCCTGAATGAAACTAGTTCAACATCAGCGCCTGTCCTGTATACCTCTTGTTCTTCTATTTGTAGTGCTATTTTAATGTCCTACATTACTTTTGTGCTCCCGCAAATCGAAGCAAACCAATAAAAAATTCGGTTCGACACTCTGGTGGAAACTAAAAGCTTAGAAAGAAAGAGGAAAAAAAGAAAAAGGAAAACATTTCTACAATAATGATAAGCAGGAGGAGGAGGAGGAGAACAAGAAGGCTAATAATGTGGAAAAAAAGACACGACCCAAATAAATCAATACAAAGGATGGTATAAGTCATGCATACTTACCACATGTAAAATTAATTAAAAATAAAATTAGAAAACAAAAATGTGTATTTATATATATATATATATATATATATATTTTTCTTTTATCCAGAGGCTTTGGCGAACGCACAGCACTGCACTGCACTGCACTGCACTGCACTGCACAACACAACACAACGACAGACTTTCCACAAACACACCACTGCATACGAGGACACGACCACGTAGAGCTGCACGAAAACAAGCGCCGTAACTTAATAAAAAAAAATAAAAAAATCCTTTCACTGGACGGACGGCACAAGAACGGAAACTGCTCAAAGAGCACACACACACACGACACATATTAATGAATTAATAAGGGGCACAAGTAGAACGTAGGACACGGCACCCACACCAGAGGCCTTGCACAAGCACAGCACTGAGCACTGAGCACTGAGCAGCAGGTCACAGGACAGAAATGACGTCCACGCTGAGTAGGCCGAAGGCAGGGAATTACGGACGCACGCGAGGTCACCCACAGGCACTTTCACCGGAACCACGCCACAACACCACGCTGCAGAGCGCGCACTGCAAAGCGAAACCATGCGCTCACCTTCGGAAAGCACGGAGGGCGGGCGGCACAGAGAAGCAAAAAGACGTCAAAAGCACATCGCGATGAAGCGGCGGCGAATGAACACTACTCACTGGTGGAAATGGATATCTCCTCAAGCGAAAACATGCAATGAACACGCATGGTTTAAGATGCACGTGGGAGACGCGCACACTTTCAGAAACCAGGTACGCCAACGCACGCGGGCAATAAGACGGACAAAACGCGTCGAAAATACATCGCGTGCAAGCAGCGCCGACTGCATACTACTCACGGTTGCAAAGGTTTCTCACTCCAGAATCTTAACGCGTTGGAAAGCGTCCGAGCTCACCAAGAACCAAGAACTATCACTCCGCAGGAACAACGCAAAACAAAAGCAAAAAAAAAAAATAATAATAAAAAAAAAAAAAAAAAAATGTAGGAGACCGCTAGATAGATGAAAACACCGTCATACTTTGTAAACAGAATTTGGAAAATAAGTAGCGCCGCCAGGTGGTCGGCGCCCAAATAGATGCGGAGGCGCGCCTAAATTGTTTAAATATTTGCTGTTTATATGACGAGACGACGTAATGTAAAATC
>NW_024610108.1:3860000-3867500 GCF_016920785.2 Ixodes scapularis | reverse complement strand
GCCCCGGACATCTAAGGGCATCACAGACCTGTTATTGCTCTGTTTCGTGCGGCTAGGAGCCGCTTGTCCCTCTAAGAAGGGTGCAAGGTGCAGAGAACCACGCACCTATTTAATAGGCTAGAGTCTCGTTCGTTATCGGAATTAACCAGACAAATCGCTCCACCAACTAAGAACGGCCATGCACCACCATCCACCGAATCAAGAAAGAGCTCTCAATCTGTCAATCCTCCCAGTGTCCGGGCCGGGTAAGTTTTCCCGTGTTGAGTCAAATTAAGCCGCAGGCTCCACTCCTGGTGGTGCCCTTCCGTCAATTCCTTTAAGTTTCAGCTTTGCAACCATACTTCCCCCGGAACCCAAATACTTTGGTTTCCCGGAAGCTGCCCGCCGAGTCATTTGAGTAACTCAGACGGATCGCTGGTTGGCATCGTTTATGGTTAGAACTAGGGCGGTATCTGATCGCCTTCGAACCTCTAACTTTCGTTCTTGATCAATGAAAACATTCTTGGCAAATGCTTTCGCAGTAGTTCGTCATGCGACGGTCCAAGAATTTCACCTCTAGCGCCGCAATACGAATGCCCCCGTCTGTCCCTCTTAATCATTATCCTGTATTCCAAAAACCAACAGAACAGAAACAGGATCTTGTTCTATTATTCCATGCACTGTTATTCAGGCGAATCGCCTGCGTTGAGCACTCTAATTTTTTCAAAGTAAACGCGCCGGCCAAAGCAAGGCACCTGATGAAGGGAACCAAGCCACGACAGGCATGATGTTCAGCACGGGCCGTAACGTGGTGTCCACGCACTTCCCGCCTGTAACTGAGATCCAACTACGAGCTTTTTAACCGCAGCAACTTTAGTATACGCTATTGGAGCTGGAATTACCGCGGCTGCTGGCACCAGACTTGCCCTCCAATGGATCCTCGTTAAAGGATTTAGAGTGTACTCATTTCAATTACGGGGCCTCAAAAGAGTCCCGTATTGTTATTTTTCGTCACTACCTCCCCGTGCCGGGAGTGGGTAATTTGCGCGCCTGCTGCCTTCCTTGGATGTGGTAGCCGTTTCTCAGGCTCCCTCTCCGGAATCGAACCCTGATTCTCCGTTACCCGTAACAACCATGGTAGGCGCATAACCTACCATCGACAGTTGATAAGGCAGACACTTGAAAGAAACGTCGCCGGCTCGTGGCCGTGCGATCAGCACAAAGTTATCCAGAGTCACCACACAAAACGGACCGAAGCCCGATTGATCTTGGTCTAATAAAAGCACCCGTCGCCCCGAGGGGCTTCGGGCTCACTGCATGTATTAGCTCTAGAATTGCCACAGTTATCCAAGTAAGAAGAAACGATCTAAGGAACCATAACTGATTTAATGAGCCATTCGCGGTTTCGCCTTGTTTCGGCATGTACTTAGACATGCATGGCTTAATCTTTGAGACAAGCATATGACTACTGGCAGGATCAACCAGGTAATCTTTTCGTGGTGGGTCGCCCAAAACCCTACCAACGCGCGGACGCGGGGCCACCGTCAGGCGCCCCTTACGAACCGCAAACACACACAACGCTTAGGAATTACTTCCAAATCCAAGAAGAAATGAAGCACGTTCGAGCGCGCAGCCGGAATATCCCCGACCGAGGTCGGTACCGACGCGGCAAGAAGCGCATAAATTTCTTTCTCGTCGTAGCAACAGAAAGTCGTACGCCAAAAAAATCATTGACGACGCCTTCGCAGCGTTGCCGAGCTTTCAGGTCCCGTGAGGACGCGAGGACGCACCCCGGCCTTCGGTCAGAACGCACTCGTCATTTCACACCGTTCGGTTAGCGCGGACGCTCCGAAACACCCTCCTCTCGCATTCGTTTTCAAGACACAGGTGCACCCGAGAACCGACCCCAACGGCAGACGCCAGAGATCGCAGGTACCTTGCTGTAACGACCATGCGGCGGAGGCAGCGGCCGAGACCGCGACGAAAGGCGTCGGCGACGTCGTCAGACGCCGCTCGCACCAATCGAACGCTCGACAGACCCCACCTCCACATAATAGCACCGATAAGTATAAAGAAGATCCTTAGAGAGCATTCTGTACATAGTTCGTGGTTATCAGTTTCGGTGACTGACTGACTGACTTACTGTCTCTCACTTATGTGGCTCCTCGTTATTCAGTATCGTTTATTTGTCCTTCTTTCTTTCTTATTTTTTTCCCCTCTCTCTCTCCTTATATATATATATATATATATATATATATATATATATATGTATGTATGTATGTTTGTGTGTATATATATATATATATAAATGTTCTTTTTTCCTGTCTGCCTCTATGTATACATACATACGTACATACATCCTACCCCTATAAAAAAAAAATATTTCTCGCTTTTTATTAAAAACGTGCTGACCCCTGCTTGACTCTGATTACTTCTTTTCGACTTTCAGTTCATGTTAACATGATCAACAGAAAGTTTATCGACTTTGTTATTACAAAGTAAACCAATATTTACACGGGGCGTTTCATGCGTTTTGAAATGTGTCAGAGCCGAACAATGAGCGCTATAGTAAGTGAGATTGTCACTGCTTTTAATCCGAATGCTCGCGGTATCGCGCGTGTTTACGGCAGGCTTCATAATAGGCAATTTTCTTTCTTTACACTACTCTTCTTTGCTCACTTCATTGTTTCTACCATTGGTTTCGTTTGGAAGGCCCCGCCACTTAGTTCCCAACAAAGTCCTCTCAAGGAACGAAGTGAGAAGCACGGGATTAACAAAAGAAAAAGATGCGTGTTTTCTAGCGGTTACCCGTGTCGCTTTGCGACACGGGCTTTCTGGCGCTTTCAACTGGGCGAGAGCCGAACAATTTACCCTACTGCACTTGCGACGGGCAGCGCTTTCAAACGGAATACTGGAAATCTCGCTTACTCTTCTGGCAAGTTTGATAGGAGACAAATATTATTCTTTTCACGCGAATTGTTCGCTCTATTTCTAATCTCTCTCTTCCGTGTCCTTGGCATGGAACGCCCGCTTCGTCTCCCACAAAGTACTTCCGAGGAATCAAGTGCAAATCACGCGACTTTAAAATGTGCGTGTTTTCTAGCGGTTACCCGTGTCGCCAGGCGACACGGGCTTTCTGGCGCTTTCAACTGGGCGAGAGCCGAACAATTTACCCTACTGCACTTGCGACGGGCAGCGCTTTCAAACGGAATACTGGAAATCTCGCTTACTTTTCTGGCAAGTTTGATAGGAGACAAATATTATTCTTTTCACGCGAATTGTTCGCTCTATTTCTAATCTCTCTCTTCCGTGTCCTTGGCATGGAACGCCCGCTTCGTCTCCCACAAAGTACTTCCGAGGAATCAAGTGCAAATCACGCGACTTTAAAATGTGCGTGTTTTCTAGCGGTTACCCGTGTCGCGAGGCGACACGGGCTTTCTGGCGCTTTCAACTGGGCGAGAGCCGAACACTGTACACTACTGCACTTGCGACGGGCAGCGCTTTCAAACGGAATACTGGAAATCTCGCTTACTTTTCTGGCAAGTTTGATAGGAGACAAATATTATTCTTTTCACGCGAATTGTTCGCTCTATTTCTAATCTCTCTCTTCCGTGTCCTTGGCATGGAACGCCCGCTTCGTCTCCCACAAAGTACTTCCGAGGAATCAAGTGCAAAACACGCGACTTTAAAATGTGCGTGTTTTCTAGCGGTTACCCGTGTCGCGAGGCGACACGGGCTTTCTGGCGCTTTCAACTGGGCGAGAGCCGAACAATGTACACTACTGCACTTGCGACGGGCAGCGCTTTCAAACGGAATACTGGAGATGTCGCGTGCTTTACTGCCAAGCTCAATAAGAGACGAATTTCTTTCTTTTCACGGGAATTATTTCCTCTATTTCTAATCTCGCTCTTTCGTTTCATTGGGAAAGAACGCGCGCTTAGTTAGCCGCAAAGCAGTCTGAATTAATCACGTCCAAAGTACAGAATTTTACAATATATAGTGTTTTTACCGGTTGACCGCGTCAGAAAGCGTACCTTTCCGACGAGGTCTGTGTCGCTTTGACGTGAGCGGGAGCAAGGCGATTTGGGCTAGTGCACGCGAGATTGGCAGCGCTTCAAATTCCAGTACTGTAGATATTGCGTGCATTTTTTACACGCTTGAGGATGTGGGATTTTCTTTCTTGTGACGTGACCCGTTTGTCAAATTGTGTCTCGCTTTTTGGTATCGTTTAAGAAGCCCGTCCGCTTACAATCCTAAAAAAGAAAAAAAAAAAAAGAAATTAGTAAAGAAAGACGCCCATACTTTTTTGTTGCTCTTTCTTTTATTATCTGCGCAGGATTTTAATTTGTGTAAGTTTTGTTTACCGTCCCGACTACGTAGGCGTTCGTACATGCCCGTCCTCGCGCCTCGAATTGTGTGCGAGCGAAATCAATCTCCCCAAGCTAGCTTCATAAATTGCTCGAAAATCGAACGTGAGGAAAGCCAGAGATACGTGGTTTTCACAGGTCGTGCAAGATTAATCCATAAAGTGCGATATTGGTATATATATATATACATACATACATACACATACATGATTTCTGCGACAAATAGGAAGACAAAAAGACCATGTTCAAGCATAATATAGGAACATTGACACTTTGCACACACAAGGGAGGTCAAATGGCAGGTTTTTCTTCCTTGTGCAGGAAACTTTATTGCAATGTCAGAAGGGAAGTTCCACTCTAGAATTGTGCGCTCAAAAACCTTCACAGTTCAAGTAAGAAAACATTTCGAAACGACAGTTTGTTTTCTTGCAGGGAGGAGAAGAGGGGAGAGAGGGAGGGAGGGAGGGAGGGAGGGAAGGAAGGAAGGAAGGAAGGGGGGGGGGGTGCCATGCACGGTGAAGACCAGAGTGTCGAACCGAAAACCGAAGCGAACGAAAAACCGGAACCGAGGAGTTAGTTTCAGCCGAACCGAAACTGACCCGCCAACTTGGAACTGTACGGAAGAAAATATAACTGTCTATTAGTCTGACGATGAATAGAAGTACAAGGGTGTACGGCAGGGATAGCTGAAAAAAAAAAAAAAAGGCTCTATGGACTTGGAGCGGCAGCCCAAAGTCGATGACGACGAAAAGAAAGCACACAGTTTCGGAAAACAGGCGGTAAGAAAGCGACAAATTAAGTAGCCGTCATGTCGAGTTGATTGCTTAGCTCTATTTAAGATGAAGGAAAAAAAAGTAGCACAATTGATGCTTACTTGCTAAATTGAATCAACCATTATCTTGTAAAGAAAAAAACCTCAAATGCCAATCACCTGTATTTTAGGCGACCCAACAGACTGATAACTTTTAAATTCAGGCTAAAATATAACACAAAAAAAAACAAGGAAAGACAGATATGTATGTAGCTTGTCATTTACTGCTCCATCAAATTTAAATAAAGCAATTTATTTCTCGGCACCTGAAAATAAGCGAACCCTACAAATGAATGGAAAGATACCCGTTTGCACTCTTGAAATAGTGCCTATTACGAAAAGAAGCACCAGGTAAATATAATATCACTTTAGCTTCTTCTTTTTCTTTTTAATACGGTACGCTGTTGGTTCATCTTAGTAAAATATATAAAATAGCGCAAAAAAGAAGAGGACAAGGAGTATACAGGACAGGCACTCACTTTCAACTAGTTTTATCCAGGAAAAGTAAACATACATATATAGCTTTTATTCACGATAAGTGCCGAGGGCAGCCGAGAAGGCGGCAATAGCCCCGGATGGTTTGATCGTGCTGGGAGACACCAGCATCCCAGCTCAAATATCTTCTACCCTTAAGAATATGTGCTGCTTTGCCTGTCGTGTGTATATACATGTTCACTTTTCCTGAATGAAACTAGTTCAACATCAGCGCCTGTCCTGTATACCTCTTGTTCTTCTATTTGTTGTGCTATTTTAATGTCCTACATTACTTTTGTGCTCCCGCAAATCGAAGCAAACCAATAAAAAATTCGGTTCGACACTCTGGTGGAAACTAAAAGCTTAGAAAGAAAGAGGAAAAAAGAAAAAGGAAAACATTTCTACAATAATGATAAGCAGGAGGAGGAGGAGGAGAACAAGAAGGCTAATAATGTGGAAAAAAAAGACACGAACCAAATAAATCAATACAAAGGATGGTATAAGTCATGCATACTTACCACATGTAAAATTAATTAAAAAAAAATTAGAAAACAAAAATGTGTATTTATATATATATATATTTTTTTTTTTTCTTTTATCCAGAGGCTTTGGCGCACGCACAGCACTGCACTGCACTGCACTGCACTGCACTGCACAACACAACACAACGACAGACTTTCCACAAACACACCACTGCGTACGAGGACACGACCACGTAGAGCTGCACGAAAACAAGCGCCGTAACTTAATAAAAAAAAATAAAAAAATCCTTTCACTGGACGGACGGCACAAGAACGGAAACTGCTCAAATAGCACACACACACACGACACATATTAATGAATTAATAAGGGGCACAAGTAGAACGTAGGACACGGCACCCACACCAGAGGCCTTGCACAAGCACAGCACTGAGCACTGAGCACTGAGCAGCAGGTCACAGGACAGAAATGACGTCCACGCTGAGTAGGCCGAAGGCAGGGAATTACGGACGCACGCGAGGTCACCCACAGGCACTTTCACCGGAACCACGCCACAACACCACGCTGCAGAGCGCGCACTGCAAAGCGAAACCATGCGCTCACCTTCGGAAAGCACGGAGGGCGGGCGGCACAGAGAAGCAAAAAGACGTCAAAAGCACATCGCGATGAAGCGGCGGCGAATGAACACTACTCACTGGTGGAAATGGATATCTCCTCAAGCGAAAACATGCAATGAACACGCATGGTTTAAGATGCACGTGGGAGACGCGCACACTTTCAGAAACCAGGTACGCCAACGCACGCGGGCAATAAGACGGACAAAACGCGTCGAAAATACATCGCGTGCAAGCAGCGCCGACTGCATACTACTCACGGTTGCAAAGGTTTCTTACAAGTTTGCACTCCAGAATCTTAACGCGTTGGAAAGCGTCCGAGCTCACCAAGAACCAAGAACTATCACTCCGCAGGAACAACGCAAAACAAAAGCAAAAAAAAAAAATAATAAAAAAAAAAAAAAAAATGTAGGAGACCGCTAGATAGATGAAAACACCGTCATACTTTGTAAACAGAATTTGGAAAATAAGTAGCGCCGCCAGGTGGTCGGCGCCCAAATAGATGCGGAGGCGCGCCTAAATTGTTTAAATATTTGCTGTTTATATGACGAGACGACGTAATGTAAAATCAAATCAATTAATTTAAACAAAAAGTAAAAACTAAAAAAAAAAAATTAAAAACAAATGAATGAATAGTGGCGTAATCTAACGAACCTAAAGCAAGGCTCCGGTTTTCGAGCCGTTAACTGCGCAGCGCCATCTGGTTTGGATGGTAAAAGAAACAAAATACGCAAGTGACAATGCTACGCGAGAGTCGGATGGTTGTTTTTAGCGA
>NW_024610108.1:3840000-3855000 GCF_016920785.2 Ixodes scapularis | reverse complement strand
GTTGCAAGGTTGTAGTAGAATTTGTGTAGAACCAATGCAGGTAGTCAATCATGGACTTCCCCACCATTTGGTGGCGTGCAAGTCCATTCAGTATTGCGGTGTGTGTGGCACTGTCAAATGCCTTTGACAGGTCTATATTAGCCATGTAAAGGCTTCGCCCCGCGGCATGACTTGTCTTAAGTAGCGTACTCAGAATCATGATGTTCTCAAAGCATCCATCAGTGCTTTTAAAAGCCCGTTGCTCGTCACGTAGGTGAACAATCTGTCTCAACCTTTTGTCTAGGATCTTGTGAAAGGTGCGCAGAAGCACCGAGCCAATCGAGATCGGCCTATACTCCCCTGGCTGAGAAGCTGCCTCCACTTTAGGGATAAAGATGGTTCGAGCATTCCCCAGCTTCATGGAGGCACGACCCCAGTACAAGAACAAGTTGTAGAGCTTCACTACAAAAGTTCTCGGGATTGCCTTAAACTCTTTGACCGTCAGTCCGTCAGGGCCAGGTGCACTGGAGTGCTTTGGCATGTTTTCCTGTACTTCCTGCTCTGTTATTGGCAGTACTGTCACGTCCCGTGCATCCAATAGATCCTCCGAGGGACAGGGCTCATCCGTGGGTGTCTCGCTCATAACCCGAAACCAGTAGTTAACGAGTTCGTCTGGAGCCACCTGATCCTCCTTCACACCGTCCAAGACTCGTTGAGCACACACTTTACGGTTCTTGTTGTAAAGGTTTTGGACGATGCGGTATTCCTTCTTCCTAGCATTTCTTTTACTTAAGTGCTCCTCCGGGGCAGGTTGACGACCGTTCTCCGCAGGATGCTCGTACCTACTCAAAACTCGGTCAAGATCAACTGCAAACGGTTCTCCCCGAAGAGCCGTCCTAATCACCTGGTTCAAGCTCTTTTCCTCCGCCGTGCCTCCGGAGTTACAGTGCTCCTCCAGCCACTCCGCAAGCTTAGACTTTCCCAAGAACAACTCGGAATCTTCAGTTGCGCTACTCGAAAGGCATCAGCATCTAGGTCCCCCGGGGGCGGGACACGTTCTGTTTCCAGAGCAATACCAGTGTTGCTCTCTGCGTTATCCCGTCTCTCTTCTGGTTTGCTTCCCCCGGTCTGCGGGGTCGGCGACTCCCGCTGCTCTCTTCTGGCCTGCCGCCCCTTTATTGCCTGTTTATTTTTCGGAGATTTCTGTCCCTCTTTCACAAATTTACGGACAAGTGCCTTATACTCTGCTTTTCTGCGCTGTCCCTTTACAGACTCTGTCGTTCTTCCTTTCCCGCCCCTCCCCTTCCCACAAAACTTCTTGAAAAGGACATTGTTAATACCCAGCGGCTTCACTCCCTGCAGTAGCGCTTCTGCTTCTGCTTTAGCTAGAAAATATGTTTCCTCCTCCGTCCATCTAGCCTTAACTTTTTCTATCACAATCTCCTCATTCAGATTAACATTGTCACATTTCCTCCTATGGCTCGCAAGTCCCCTCGTCTTAAACACTTTCCCACACTTCGGACATGCCACAGTGTTCATGTCAGGGGCACTCATGTTGACTCAACACAAGTTGCAATAAGTATCTTTGCTAATCCAACCCCTGGTAACCAACATACAACTTACAGATGAATCACTGACTCAGCGATCCAATAGTTACACTTAATTCACACTTACATAGCACAGCATTTTGCTACCTTATTGCTGGCATACAGACTTACAACGATACACACTCTATTGCACTGCAAAACATCATACACAACCCCCAAAATCCACAACAGGCAATACAAGCAAAAACAAAAACACTCGACCCGAAAGTCTGGCAACCCCTCTCCCCAGAACTGCTGAGCAGACACAAAAATCTGGCACCCCAAATACACCACGTGGTTTTCCGAAAAAAACGCTTAATTTGGGCAAATATTTGCATCTATACGCTGTGAAGATTAGCAGGGAGGCAGCTACTACCCCCAGAATACCAATTAGCCGGAGTTTCAACCCGCGAACGGCCTATTACTGCGAATTTTATGCAGAAATCAATTTACCTCAGCTTACCCAGTTTAGTTGCGGTATCGCACTGGCTCCGGGGCCAAGAAATGGGCTTTCAATAGTAAAACATTTTTTTAACGCTAATTATTAGATTGGATGCTGTCAAAAGCACCTGCCATGCTGCGGCTTCGTCCCCTGATGCCCTGTGTTGAAGGGGAAGCCTTCACTGCGCCGGGATCGGCCTACAGCGCCGTTTTAGTGCGCTTGGCACGAAAGTCTGGCAACCCCTCTTACCAGACCTGCTGTGCAGACACGAAAGTCTGGCAACCAAACCTCAACACGTGGTTTTTTCGCAAAAAACAGTTAATTTGGCCAAATATTGGTATCTACGCGCTGGAAAAATTAGCAGGGAGGCAACTGCTTCCCTTAGAATACCAATTAGCTGGAGTTTCGCCCGCGAACGGCCTATTACAGCGAATTTTAAGCTGAAACACGTGGTGTTTCGCAAAAAACAGTTAATTTGGCCAAATATTGGTAACTACGCGCTGTAAAAATTAGCAGCCGTTTACCCGCGAAAAAGCGCGGGTAAACGACGGGAGTGGCGGTCGACTGTTTTGGGGCTCCCACAGTTTAGCTCTAAAATGAAGGAAAAACCCTAGAATTTTGCAAAAGATGTGACAGAAGCTCTCCATGAATGTTCCAGGAACGCGCCCGGGTAGTCGTTCTCCAGCCTAGAGGCCTTTCCAGGCAGCAGGGACCTGTTTTCTCCCGACGGTACGGCCGCCCGGCCAAGATGGCCGCTACCTGACTGCCAGCCTGCACTTTCCTCGGCTGTCCTGCGCCAATCCTGCCTCCAGGTCAGCTGGCTCGGTGTCAGAGCTGTCCCGCTGCCGGAATTCCTGCGAAGGAAGACTTTCCATGCGGCGGGTGGCCTCCTGCTCATCATCTGGCTCGCCAGGCATCGAGGTGAAGGCTCCTTTGTTCCCAACCCAAGCAGCATCTGGGCCCCACTAAGACGGCGCTGGGGGCCGATCCCGGCGCAGTCAAGGCTTCCCCTTCAACACAGGGCGGCAGAGGACCGAGCGGCAGCATGGCAAGTGCTTTGAACAGCATAGAATTGTATAATTTGCGCTGAACGAACTGTTTTACGCTCGGAAGCACGTTTGTTTTGATCGGCCCCGGAGGCAGTGCAATACCGCGACTAAAGCGGCTAAGGTGAGGTAAATTGATTTCTGCTAAAAATTCGCTGTAATAGGCCGTTCGCGGGCGAAACTTCAGCTAATTGGTATTCTAAGTGCAGCAGCTGCCTCCCTGGTAATTTTTACAGCGCGTAGTTACCAATATTTGGCCAAATTAACTGTTTTTTGCGAAACACCACGTGTTTCAGCTTAAAATTCGCTGTAATAGGCCGTTCGCGGGCGAAACTCCAGCTAATTGGTATTCTAAGGGAAGCAGTTGCCTCCCTGCTAATTTTTCCAGCGCGTAGATACCAATATTTGGCCAAATTAACTGTTTTTTGCGAAAAAAAACCACGTGTTGAGGTTTGGTTGCCAGACTTTCGTGTCTGCACAGCAGGTCTGGTAAGAGGGGTTGCCAGACTTTCGTGCCAAGCGCACTAAAACGGCGCTGTAGGCCGATCCCGGCGCAGTGAAGGCTTCCCCTTCAACACAGGGCATCAGGGGACGAAGCCGCAGCATGGCAGGTGCTTTTGACAGCATCCAATCTAATAATTAGCGTTAAAAAAATGTTTTACTATTGAAAGCCCATTTCTTGGCCCCGGAGCCAGTGCGATACCGCAACTAAACTGGGTAAGGTGAGGTAAATTGATTTCTGCATAAAATTCGCAGTAATAGGCCGTTCGCGGGTTGAAACTCCAGCTAATTGGTATTCTGGGGGTAGTAGCTGCCTCCCTGCTAATCTTCACAGCGTATAGATGCAAATATTTGCCCAAATTAAGCGTTTTTTTCGGAAAACCACGTGGTGTATTTGGGGTGCCAGATTTTTGTGTCTGCTCAGCAGTTCTGGGGAGAGGGGTTGCCAGACTTTCGGGTCGAGTGTTTTTGTTTTTGCTTGTATTGCCTGTTGTGGATTTTGGGGGTTGTGTATGATGTTTTGCAGTGCAATAGAGTGTGTATCGTTGTAAGTCTGTATGCCAGCAATAAGGTAGCAAAATGCTGTGCTATGTAAGTGTGAATTAAGTGTAACTATTGGATCGCTGAGTCAGTGATTCATCTGTAAGTTGTATGTTGGTTACCAGGGGTTGGATTAGCAAAGATACTTATTGCAACTTGTGTTGAGTCAACATGAGTGCCCCTGACATGAACACTGTGGCGTGTCCGAAGTGTGGGAAAGTGTTTAAGACGAGGGGACTTGCGAGCCATAGGAGGAAATGTGACAATGTTAATCTGAATGAGGAGATTGTGATAGAAAAAGTTAAGGCTAGATGGACGGAGGAGGAAACATATTTTCTAGCTAAAGCAGAAGCAGAAGCGCTACTGCAGGGAGTGAAGCCGCTGGGTATTAACAATGTCCTTTTCAAGAAGTTTTGTGGGAAGGGGAGGGGCGGGAAAGGAAGAACGACAGAGTCTGTAAAGGGACAGCGCAGAAAAGCAGAGTATAAGGCACTTGTCCGTAAATTTGTGAAAGAGGGACAGAAATCTCCGAAAAATAAACAGGCAATAAAGGGGCGGCAGGCCAGAAGAGAGCAGCGGGAGTCGCCGACCCCGCAGACCGGGGGAAGCAAACCAGAAGAGAGACGGGATAACGCAGAGAGCAACACTGGTATTGCTCTGGAAACAGAACGTGTCCCGCCCCCGGGGGACCTAGATGCTGATGCCTGCTCGAGTAGCGCAACTGAAGATTCCGAGTTGTTCTTGGGAAAGACTAAGCTTGCGGAGTGGCTGGAGGAGCACTGTAACTCCGGAGGCACGGCGGAGGAAAAGAGCTTGAACCAGGTGATTAGGACGGCTCTTCGGGGAGAACCGTTTGCAGTTGATCTTGACCGAGTTTTGAGTAGGTACGAGCATCCTGCGGAGAACGGTCGTCAACCTGCCCCGGAGGAGCACTTAAGTAAAAGAAATGCTAGGAAGAAGGAATACCGCATCGTCCAAAACCTTTACAACAAGAACCGTAAAGTGTGTGCTCAACGAGTCTTGGACGGTGTGAAGGAGGATCAGGTGGCTCCAGACGAACTCGTTAACTACTGGTTTCGGGTTATGAGCGAGACACCCACGGATGAGCCCTGTCCCTCGGAGGATCTATTGGATGCACGGGACGTGACAGTACTGCCAATAACAGAGCAGGAAGTACAGGAAAACATGCCAAAGCACTCCAGTGCACCTGGCCCTGACGGACTGACGGTCAAAGAGTTTAAGGCAATCCCGAGAACTTTTGTAGTGAAGCTCTACAACTTGTTCTTGTACTGGGGTCGTGCCTCCATGAAGCTGGGGAATGCTCGAACCATCTTTATCCCTAAAGTGGAGGCAGCTTCTCAGCCAGGGGAGTATAGGCCGATCTCGATTGGCTCGGTGCTTCTGCGCACCTTTCACAAGATCCTAGACAAAAGGTTGAGACAGATTGTTCACCTACGTGACGAGCAACGGGCGTTTAAAAGCACTGATGGATGCTTTGAGAACATCATGATTCTGAGTACGCTACTTAAGACAAGTCATGCCGCGGGGCGAAGCCTTTACATGGCTAATATAGACCTGTCAAAGGCATTTGACAGTGCCACACACACCGCAATACTGAATGGACTTGCACGCCACCAAATGGTGGGGAAGTCCATGATTGACTACCTGCATTGGTTCTACACAAATTCTACTACAACCTTGCAACACAGAGGGGTGGAAAGGACAGTGCGCCCTGGGAAGGGAGTCAGACAAGGTGACCCGCTGTCTCCGCTGTTGTTTAACGCGGTCATCGATGAGTTCATCGACAGCATCCCCCCGGGCTTGGGTGTGAGACTGGGTGAGGGGCGGTGCGCGTCGTTGGCTTTTGCTGATGACCTCGTGATTTTGGCAGAGACGGCGGCTGGCCTACAATTTCTCCTCGACAAGTTCCAGGAATTTTTGAGCACTAGGGGTCTCACAGTAAACGTAAAGAAGTCTTCGACACTAAGCCTCGTAGGAGACGGGAAAAACAAAATGGCAAAAATCTGCCCAGTGGCTTTCAAAGTAAATGGAGAACCACTTCGAGTGATTGATTGCTCAGGTTCATGGCGCTATCTGGGGGTCGAAGTTAACACATCAGGGGAGATATGGTACAATGGGGTGAATTTCGACGACCTTGTCGTAAGGCTAGAGAGGGCCCCCCTTAAACCTCAGCAGAAGATGAACATTCTAATCTTCTACCTAATACCGAGACTCATCTATGGCTTGGTTATGAGTGCCAAGTCAAAGACATACCTACACCAGATTGACCGTAGGATTAGAGCGGCTGTCCGGCTCTTTCTGCATCTGCCGAAGGACGTTCCAGTTGCCTTCCTATACGCTGCGGTGGGGGACGGCGGGTTGGGGGTCACCTGTCTCGCGACAATGATTCCTCGGATCCGCCGTTCCCGGCTACTTGGGGTTCAGGGCGCTGGCGACAGAATGTTGGAGAGTCTGGTGACCATGACGGCATGGAAAGATGAGGTGGAGAGGGCGGGGAAAGGGGTGAAATTTAAGGGTGTCACGATTGAATCTAGAACACAGGAGCGCAGCTACTGGAGAGACAAGCTGCTGCAGATGGTGGACACGAGAGGGTTGAGGGAGGCACGGACATGTGCTGCTGCGGCCTTCATCCGGAACCCACCGCACTTTCTGAATGGACGGGAGTATGTCGACCTAATCAAACTTAGGGCCCACGCGCTTCCGTCCAAGACGAGGTGCGCCAGGGGAAGGGCGAAGGACACCCGCTGCAGGGCTGGCTGTGCCTTCCCTGAGACACACGCACATATTATCCAGGTGTGTCCTCGGTCGTATGCGCCGCGCCTGGAAAGACATAATTGTGTGGCATCCTGGATTGCGGAGAAGATGAGAAATGATGGCTGCACGGTGTCCGAGGAGCCCAGAATTAAAGTAAAAGACGAAATCAGGTACCCAGATTTAATTTGTGTAAAGGGTGAGAGGGCATGGATTCTAGATGTTCAAATAGTCGGGGAATACAAAAGCCTTAACTCACTTAATGAGGACAAGATTAGGAAGTATTCTGCTCCGGACTTTGTGGACGCAGTAAGGTCCAAGTTCTCGGTAACCACTCTCGCCGTGCACGCCATAACAGCCACTGAGAGAGGGCTCGTTTGCCCAAGATCAGCTGAGGCTTTGGGCTTGCTGGGCTTCTCAAAGCGTGACATTTCCTCTTTAATCCTCAAGGTAGTTCGTGGCTCCTTGCGATGTTTCTACCACTTCATGCGGGGAACAAACCGAAGTGTGTAAACTGTTTATTGTTCTCCCCCATGTGTTCTTTCTTTTGTTGTTGTTTTGGAGGGGCATAGGTGTGTGGAATCTCGCCTGCCATATTTGTTTTTTTTTATGTAACCAATGTGTATGTATCTTTTTCTTTCGTTCTGTGTTTTGTGTTCTTTTTATTCTCTTGAGATTGTTGTTGTCATCTCTGTAATGGCCTCCTTAGAGTCAACTAGACATGTATAAAAATAAACAACTATCTCTTTTTTTCTCCTTTGCACAGGGGAACTCCTGTTGTGTGAAATTGAAAATTGAAGTGCTGTTAGTCTTCTTCTGTAGTCAGTGTTCATTTTGTGTTTTGAGTGCTGTGTCGTTCCCACACTTGGATGTGCTATGGTGTTTGTGACAATGAGGTTAAGCTTCCTTAAAAAGCGAACGAGTTGGATTCTTCCAATAAAAAGTTAGCCAAATGCCTCGTCATCTAATTAGTGACGCGCATGAATGGATTAACGAGATTCCCACTGTCCCTATCTATGCTTCTTTAGGTTTCACTATTAACATCCTTAGTGATGGGGTTGTTCTCCGTGGCGGCTGGCGGGTTCGTCCTGCTTTCAGTGATTAAATATATGAGGCTTCAGTTGTGGAAGTATTGAGGACAACTAGGCATTTCATTCATATTGTATGCCCTCAGGATTAAAATGGAAAATTTCTACCTCACTGCCTCCAGGATCGGCCCATTTTTTTTTGGGAAGAAGAAGACCAGACCTCCTAGACCATCAGATTGTAAGCTGTATCGTTTCAGTAATTTTTCTTTAACTTCTAGCCATTATTTATTAAAAACAACCTAGCGGTAGGATTTCTAAGAACTAGCGATCACCCTGTTATCAAATTTAAGACTGTTAACCCATTAATATTTCTTAAAATACACCTTTGGAATCACTGTTTACACTGCGGCCATATTGCCACGGTTGTAGATGTTGAACCCCAAATTTGAAAATAACTGCATAATTTAGGTAAAGCAAAGTGCAAGATTCGAATTCGGTACATCTTCAAGATCAAATTGACACCAAAATTACAAATGTAGGCGAGATTATTGCTGAGAAATCGGGATTTTCATTTATACTTGGTATAGCACGGGAGGACACCAGTGCTTTCGTTCTTCTTGACTTTGGCTTGAACTTCGACTTTGTAAGTTGCATAGCTTGATCCTCTAAATTGTTGGAAACGTTCAGAAATAATTTCTCAACTATGTCTAACCCAGCTGATGACATGAATAAACCAAATGAAGTGGAGGGAGAGGGAGATGTTCACCCAACGCTGGAGGAAATACACCACAGCGTAATTAATTTGATCACTGATGACAAATCAAAAATTAATAAAGATACAGGCAGACAACTGCTCCAGTACTTCGCCCAAATGATGGCAATGATGGGTCGGCAGACCACCGAGAACGAGGTTCTCAAAGCTAAACTCCAGGAACGCGGAAAGGTGTACTCCTACGCGGATGCCCTTATGGGTCGCGTGGGAGAAGGAACACAAACAGCTCCGCTTCCGGCAGCACAGGCTGCGGCACCACAGACTGGAGAAACGGGGCCAACGATCACCGGGCGCCCGAAACACGCTTTGCTAATCTACCTTCGAACGCCGTCCACAAGCGCATCAAACGATATCAAAGTGATATTAAAAAAATACTTCAACCTGCACACCTTGGGTTTGACGGATGTCTCTCTGCGAACGATCCGAGACGGAATTGCGGTACAGTCTAACACCGCCAACGATCTCGAGCTCTTGTGCACCGCGATCGAGGAGCACCCGAGCACCCAAACGTGTTCGTTCTGCGTAAGCCCAAAAAACGCAGTCCGCAGTTCAGGGTGTCTGGAGTAGATCCGGACATTCTGCCTGCGGAGTTGCTAACAACGATTAATACGCAGAACGAGGGGTTGGAAATCTTACCACAAGATTTCCACCACCGTACGATGTATAAGGAAAAATCGGGAAACGTGACGCACATATTCGAGGTCACGGCCGTGGTCTACCCGAAGATCAAGGAGAAGAGCAGACTTCGACTGGGGTGGACCATGTGCGCCGTGACCGAGAACTTTTATGTGCAGCGTTGTGACAAATGTTGCACGTACGGACACACTCGGGCAAGGTGCTCCTCGAGAGCGGTGTTCTGCACCATCTGTGCCGGATCCCATGCGGCAACAGAGTGCCAGATCGTGAATTATGAAGAGGGCAAGTGTAGAGCATGTATGGTCCGTAAAGTAAAATCGAATCATCCTTTTGGTGCCAGTGAGTGTGGAACACACTTGTTCCACATCAACCGCATTCGTGCACAAACGGATTATCCGCAATAAAAAAAGAGAATATGAATTCGGTTTTAAACTAAACTTAAATTAAATGGCTCCAAATTTAAAAATTCTCCAAATTAATTTAGCTCATTCGCGTGCAGCGGGAGATAATCTTTCTCGTGTTGTGTTTGAACTCCAACCAGATATAATATTAATTCAAGAGCCTTATTATACACCCCATAATCATATAGTAGGATGTACAATGAATGACATTATATTTTCAGCAGAGAAAAACCCACTTTGTGCAATAGTAGTTAGAAAAAGAAGATTAATGCCCTTTCCAATTAAAATAAATAGAAAACAAATAATTGTAAATTTAGATTATAAGGAGGAAAAAATAACATTGATTAGTATCTACTGTCCACCTTCGAGTAATTTCACGGAATTACTATTTGAATTAAACAATGATTTACGTAACTTACAATATAGTAATTTGGTTATAGGAGGCGACTTCAACGCAAAAAGTAGTATTTGGGGTAAGCAAAGTACAGATCAACGTGGGGAAGAGCTAATAGAGTTTACACTGAATAACAATTTAATTACATTAAATAGACCGGATTCATTACCAACTTTCGAAACAATTAACGGAAAAAGTTGGATTGATTTGACTTTAACCTCATCAAATTTATTAACAGAATTAGTCTATTGGAAAGTACTCGAAACAGAAACATTAGCAGACCACAGATACATCTTTTTTTCATTATTTTATGAAAAGAGACCACCGTTAAAATTACTCACCAAGAAAGGAGAAATAAGAATAATGAACTCCATAAAACAAGAACGTTGGTTTCAACAAACAGGAAACACAACAATAACTTCAATATTTCAATTGAAAATAATACTAAATATATTTTACCAAAAAATAGCAGAATACAGAAACAAATTCATGAGTAAGATAGATAAAAACCAAAAGGCTCATCCATGGTGGAATGAAGATATAAACATAAAAAGAAAACAACTACGTGCATTAAGGAGGCGATACCAAAGATGTAAAAATCCAGTATTAAGAAACACTTTTAAAAATGCTTATTACGAATTCCTAAAAGAATATAAAACAATGATTTCAAATGCGAAAAAAAATCGTTTCAAAAGTTCTGTACAAATAATACAAAACAAAACACTTTCGGATTACCATATAAATTAGCTTTTGAAAAAATAAAACCACCAGTTATAATCCCACCTATTTTAAAAGAAAACGGATCTTTCACCACAAACTTAGAAGAATCTATCACAGAAATCATGACATGTTTATTTCAAAAGGATGACTCACAAAACGACTCAAATGAACAAGCAATTATCAGGTTACACATCATTGAGGAACCAAATGAACCTGATGACTTAAAATTTAATAAGAATGAAGTTGAAGATATATTACAAAAATTAAAACCTAAAAGTGCACCCGGCCTAGACAATATTACAACTACTCTAATAAAATCGATTTACACTTTACACCCCAATTTTGTATTAAACATATTTAATAGTGCTTTAAAATATGGATATTTTCCTACAGAATGGAAAAATGCAAAACTAATTTTACTTAATAAACCAGATAAACCTTCAAATAACCCTCGTTCATATAGGCCTATATGTCTTAATTCAATTTTTGGTAAAATTTTAGAACGGTTATTAAACTCTAGGCTATATCATTTTCTATATAAAAATAAATTATTTCACCCAAATCAATTCGGCTTCACTCATAATAAATCTGCAATCAATGCATTATATCAACTTAAAAATATACTTATAGAAAATAAAAATGCAAACACACATTCTGTTTTAATATCTTTAGATTATCAAGGTGCATTCGACTCTTTATGGTATCCTTTTGTACTTAGTTACTTAAAAGAACATAAATGCCCATCAAATCTATATAAATTACTAAAATCTTTTTTTCATAACAGATCTTTAACATATGCTTCCTCAGTAGTAGAAAGGAGTCAAACATTAGAAATAGGATGCCCACAAGGATCACCAATAAGCCCATTACTCTGGAATATATTAATATCAGGCCTCTTAAATCTAAAATTACCATATCCAACTCACATACAAGCATATGCAGATGACACGATATTAGTTATTACTGGAAAAACAAGACGAGAAATTGAAACAATAGCAAATATAACTTTAGAAATAATTTCTCAATGGTCCACCGAACATCGTCTGAATTTAAATTATTCAAAATGTTACTGTATGTTAATTGCAGCAGGTAAACGCCTTTCCCAAGGAAGACCGCCTACAGTAAGGATTAATAACCATAACCTGAAATATGTAACCACATTACGATTATTAGGGGTTGTCTTTGATGTAAACCTATCCTTTATACCACACATAGAATATCTTAGAGAAAAAATATTAAAACATACATTAAAAATGACAACTTTTGCCAAAATACATTGGGGAATAAATCAAAAACAACAAAAAGAATTATATTTGAGGTGCATAGAAAGATATATAGTTTATGGTGCCAGTATATGGTGGAGAGAAACCCATAACACACATTTATTAAGAAAAGTAATTTCGCTACAACGGATACCTCTCTTAAACATCGCGCGAGCATACAATACATCCAGTAATCTCAGTCTTCCCATATTATGCAACATCCCACCAATACATATTACACTAAAAAAAGAAGTTAAACAATTTTTAATTTTCCAAGAAAATAAAGAAATAGAATGTAATAACCAATTATATAGTAAACAGAATACTGAATACATGTACGATCGCTGGATTTTACATCCCTCAAAAAAATTTAAAATAGAATTCCAACAAAACACAACCGTTTCCTGCAACCTACATATATATACAGATGGTTCTTTTTCTCCAAATAAAGTCGGTGCAGCATTTGTGGCCATATTACCAACAGGGACAATAGAAAAGGTATCACAATTTAAACTTCCCAATTATGCAACCATATATGATGCAGAAAGAATAGCATTCGAAGAAGCATTAAAGTATATATTAATTAATAAAAGCAATTCGGAAAGAATAGCCATACATACAGATAGTCTTTCACTCCTTCAAAATCTCGCGAACATCCAAACAAAAACAGAAACCATACATAGATTAAAACAATTAATAATACAAATACAAAATAAAAATACCATACATTTTTTCTATGTGAAGGCTCATGCAGGTGATGAAGGGAATGATCTGGCAGACCACTACGCGAAATTAGCACACTTTAATGGAAGAATAGTTTCTTGTCTTTATTCACAAAAAACCGTTAAAAAAGAATTAAATAAAGAAGTAAGGAGGGAATGGGATGATGAGTGGAAAAGATTGGGCAGAGAAAAAGAACTATTTACATGGATTCCCACTGTATACAACATACCGGAAATGTTCCCATCTTCACATCTTTTAACACAAATTATGACCGGGCATGGAAGATTTCCTTTTTATCTTTTTAGATTTAAAATAACGAATACTAATAATTGCTTTTGCGGACTTCCGACCGCTAATTTCGAACATTATCTAACTACCTGCCCTTGGACATTGACTTTCCGTAACGAATTAAACAAACTTAAATATACCGTATTCGATAATGCTACGAAATGGTCAATTTTGTCGAATGTCAAAGCCATAAAGGTTATGGAGCGGATGATGATGTTTATTCAGGAAGAGGTAGTAACCTAATTAAACACCAAAAAGGCGTTCAACAGAAAACAGCAGACAACAGGGAATGCAAGATGATGGCTGACAGGGAGGTGGCTTGGTTGACGGTTCATGGCGCGCCTTCCCTTATGGGTTGGTGGGGGGCTACTTGGTGCGCCACCCAGACCAAGAGTCGCCCGGTTTGGCGGATAAATATCTTGCGAACCCGCAGAGAAACCTGAAACCAAAAGGAAAACCTAATTAGAAACAAAGTTGTGGCGTACCATCCCTAAAAAGGTGGTAGGGGGCTACCTGGTGTGCCATCCAGACCAGGAGTCGCCCGGTCCGGCGGATGAAAATCTTCCGGACTCGCACGAAAAACCTTAACCAAAATTGCTGCTTTCAATTGAATTGAATGGGAAACATTCCTGCAACCTACAATTCAACATATTCTTCTAATTCTAACATCAACCCGCTAAGATACATCGAACCTTGCTGGCCACACATAAAAAGAAAGAAGAAAACATTACAATACTTAATTAAAAAAAAAAAAAAAATGTAAAGGGACAGATGGTGGATAATTCGATATGAGATATAAAATTTACAAGCCAGTAAATGTAACCCTTAACATTCTTTTTACAAAAAGAAAAAAAAATATATAACTTAACATTCTCCATGTTTCCAAATAGAAGAAAAAATGTAAATATGTAAATAATGTACAAATGTGTATACTGGGAGATCATGTGGATGGCCTGAATTCATAAACTAAGTATGAAAATAGAGTATACCCATCAAAACGGATCATTCTAAACTCATTGATGCAAGTGCTTTCACAAGTGTTACTGCCATATTCTCAAAATAACACATCTTTTAATGTCGTTATTTTGACCTTTAAAACCACTATTTCCCTAATTATCCTTGTACCCACCTTACATCAGTACATTATTGATAGAAATGACAAAATAATAAATATAGTTGAAAAAAAAAATTTTTTTTTCTAAATTATATATTCTTAGCTTATCGTAATAAATACTCCACCGAAAGTAACCACTCAAACACTAGCATAATCTGTTTTCACACACATCGCTAATTTTATTTCTCTACATTCGCACCATGTAAATAGCTGTACATAACCAATACGGACTTCACATAATAATTATTTCCTACTAACAAAGCATAGATTTCAAAATTATTCAAATTGTTTTGTGGCGCAATCTAGACAATATTCTACACTATAGTTACCCCACAACTTGACATCACACACCATTATAATTGTATATTTGTATTGTCTTATTCTCTCTCTATATACAGATATTTAGATCCTTTCTTTTTGCATTTATTTATTAGCGTTAACACTGATTCACCAATTATAACTATAAAACCACTTCTTATCTTGAAACACTCAATCAAAAATCAATTCACTGTACAAAACAAGCGAGAGCCTGGCGGTCCGGATATTCCGGTCACTGGGCTTGAATAAGGCTTTCTCAAAACATATTACTTAAAACTTTTTCAAAATTTCATTAGTGATAAAATTATTTGACCAAACCATTTTTCGATTAGCTTTAAGCTGACAATTACCAATAGCTATAAACGAACAAAGCAGGTGAACACATGAGCAGGTATATTTATGAATAAACATATTAATAGATTTACTAACTTATTTTACTTCTCATTTTTTACAGCTTACAATAAACCACAAGTTAAAG
>NW_024610108.1:3827500-3835000 GCF_016920785.2 Ixodes scapularis | reverse complement strand
TGTGCCCCTTATTAATTCATTAATATGTGTCGTGTGTGTGTGTGCTCTTTGAGCAGTTTCCGTTCTTGTGCCGTCCGTCCAGTGAAAGGATTTTTTTATTTTTTTTTTATTAAGTTACGGCGCTTGTTTTCGTGCAGCTCTACGTGGTCGTGTCCTCGTACGCAGTGGTGTGTTTGTGGAAAGTCTCTCGTTGTGTTGTGTTGTGCAGTGCAGTGCAGTGCAGTGCAGTGCAGTGCAGTGCTGTGCGTGCGCCAAAGCCTCTGAATAAAAGAAAAAAAAATATATCTATATATATATATAAATACACATTTTTTTTTCTAATTTTTTTTTAATTAATTTTACATGTGGTAAGTATGCATGACTTATACCATCCTTTGTATTGATTTATTTGGGTCGTGTCTTTTTTTTCCACATTATTAGCCTTCTTGTTCTCCTCCTCCTCCTCCTGCTTATCATTATTGTAGAAATGTTTTCCTTTTTCTTTTTTTCCTCTTTCTTTCTAAGCTTTTAGTTTCCACCAGAGTGTCGAACCGAATTTTTTATTGGTTTGCTTCGATTTGCGGGAGCACAAAAGTAATGTAGGACATTAAAATAGCACAACAAATAGAAGAACAAGAGGTATACAGGACAGGCGCTGATGTTGAACTAGTTTCATTCAGGAAAAGTGAACATGTATATACACACGACAGGCAAAGCAGCACATATTCTTAAGGGTAGAAGATATTTGAGCTGGGATGCTGGTGTCTCCCAGCACGATCAAACCATCCGGGGCTATTGCCACCTTCTCGGCTGCCCTCGGCACTTATCGTGAATAAAAGCTATATATGTATGTTTACTTTTCCTGGATAAAACTAGTTGAAAGTGAGTGCCTGTCCTGTATACTCCTTGTCCTCGTCTTTTTTGCGCTATTTTATATATTTTACTAAGATGAACCAACAGCGTACCGTATTAAAAAGAAAAAGAAGAAGCTAAAGTGATATTATATTTACCTGGTGCTTCTTTTCGTAATAGGCACTATTTCAAGAGTGCAAACGGGTATCTTTCCATTCATTTGTAGGGTTCGCTTATTTTCAGGTGCCGAGAAATAAATTGCTTTATTTAAATTTGATGGAGCAGTAAATGACAAGCTACATACATATCTGTCTTTCCTTGTTGTTGTTTTTTTTTGTGTTATATTTTAGCCTGAATTTAAAAGTTATCAGTCTGTTGGGTCGCCTAAAATACAGGTGATTGGCATTTGAGGTTTTTTTTCTTTACAAGATAATGGTTGATTCAATTTAGCAAGTAAGCATCAATTGTGCTTCTTTTTTTTTCCTTCATCTTAAATAGAGCTAAGCAATCAACTCGACATGACGGCTACTTAATTTGTCGCTTTCTTACCGCCTGTTTTCCGAAACTGTGTGCTTTCTTTTCGTCGTCATCGACTTTGGGCTGCCGCTCCAAGTCCATAGAGCCTTTTTTTTCAGCTATCCCTGCCGTACACCCTTGTACTTCTATTCATCGTCAGACTAATAGACAGTTATATTTTCTTCCGTACAGTTCCAAGTTGGCGGGTCAGTTTCGGTTCGGCTGAAACTAACTCCTCGGTTCCGGTTTTTCGTTCGCTTCGGTTTTCGGTTCGACACTCTGGTCTTCACCGTGCATGGCAACCCCCCCCCCTTCCTTCCTTCCTTCCTTCCCTCCCTCCCTCCCTCCCTCCCTCCCTCCCTCCCTCTCTCCCCTCTTCTCCTCCCTGCAAGAAAACAAACTGTCGTTTCGAAATGTTTTCTTACTTGAACTGTGAAGGTTTTCAAGTGCATTTCCTTTCCTCCTTTATTGAGCGCACAACTCTAGAGTGGAACTTCCCTTCTGACATTGCAATAAAGTTTCCTGCACAAGGAAGAAAAACCTGCCATTTGACCTCCCTTGTGTGTGCAAAGTGTCAATGTTCCTATATTATGCTTGAACATGGTCTTTTTGTCTTCCTATTTGTCGCAGAAATCATGTATGTGTATGTATGTATGTATATATATATATATATATATACCAATATCGCACTTTATGGATTAATCTTGCACGACCTGTGAAAACCACGTATCTCTGGCTTTCCTCACGTTCGATTTTCGAGCAATTTCTGAAGCTAGCTTGGGGAGATTGATTTCGCTCGCACACAATTCGAGGCGCGAGGACGGGCATGTACGAACGCCTACGTAGTGGGGACGGTAAACAAAACTTACACAAATTAAAATCCTGCGCAGATAATAAAAGAAAGAGCAACAAAAAAGTATGGGCGTCTTTCTTTACTAATTTCTTTTTTTTTTTTTTTTTTTAGGATTGTAAGCGGACGGGCTTCTTAAACGGTACCAAAAAGCGAGACACAATTTGACAAACGGGTCACGTCACAAGAAAGAAAATCCCACATCCTCAAGCATGTAAAAAATGCAGGCAATATCTACAGTACTGGAATTGGAAGCGCTGCCAATCTCGCGTGCACTAGCCCAAATCGCGTTGCTCCCGCTCACGTCAAAGCGACACAGACCTCGTCGGAAAGGTACGCTTTCTGACGCGGTCAACCGGTAAAAACACTATATATTGTAAAATTCTGTACTTTGGACGTGATTAATTCAGACTGCTTTGCGGCTAACTAAGCGCGCGTTCCTTCCCAATGAAACGAAAGAGCGAGATTAGAAATAGAGGAAATAATTCCAGTGAAAAGAAAGAAATTCGTCTCTTATTGAGCTTGGCAGTAAAGCACGCGACATCTCCAGTATTCCGTTTGAAAGCGTTGTCCATGGCAAGTGCAGTAGTGTACAGTGGTCGGCTCTCGCCCAGTTGAAAGCGCCAGAAAGCCCGTGTCGCCTCGCGACACGGGTAACCGCTAGAAAACACGCACATTTTAAAGTCGCGTGATTTGCACTGATTCCTCGGAAGTACTTTGTGGGAGACGAAGCGGGCGTTCCATGCCAAGGACACGGAAGAGAGAGATTAGAAATAGAGCGAACAATTCGCGTGAAAAGAATAATATTTGTCTCCTATCAAACTTGCCAGAAAAGTAAGCGAGATTTCCAGTATTCCGTTTGAAAGCGCTGCCCGTCGCAAGTGCAGTAGTGTACAGTGTTCGGCTCTCGCCCAGTTGAAAGCGCCAGAAAGCCCGTGTCGCCTCGCGACACGGGTAACCGCTAGAAAACACGCACATTTTAAAGTCGCGTGATTTGCACTTGATTCCTCGGAAGTACTTTGTGGGAGACGAAGCGGGCGTTCTATGCCAAGGACACGGAAGAGAGAGATTAGAAATAGAGCGAACAATTCGCGTGAAAAAAATAATATTTGTCTCCTATCAAACTTGCCAGAAAAGTAAGCGAGATTTCCAGTATTCCGTTTGAAAGCGCTGCCCGTCGCAAGTGCAGTAGGGTAAATTGTTCGGCTCTCGCCCAGTTGAAAGCGCCAGAAAGCCCGTGTCTCAAAGCGACACGGGTAACCGCTAGAAAACACGCATCTTTTTCTTTTGTTAATCCCGTGCTTCTCACTTCGTTCCTTGAGAGGACTTTGTCGGAAACTAAGTGGCGGGGCCTTCCAAACGAAACCTATGGTAGAAACAATGAAGTGAGCAAAGAAGAGTAGTGTAAAGAAAGAAAATTGCCTATTATGAAGCCTGCCGTAAACACGCGCGATACTGCGAGCATTCGGATTAAAAGCAGTGACAATCTCACTTACTATAGCGCTCATTGTTCGGCTCTGACACAATTCAAAACGCATGAAACGCCCCGTGTAAATATTGGTTTACTTTGTAATAACAAAGTCGATAAACTTTCTGTTGACCATGTTAACATGAACTGAAAGTCGAAAAGAAGTAATCAGAGTCAAGCAGGGGTCAGCACGTTTTTAATAAAAAGCGAGAAATAATTTTTTTATAGGGGTAGGATGTATGTACGTATGTATGTATGTATATATAGAGGCACACAGGAAAAAAAGAACATTTATATATATATATATACACACAAACATACATACATACATACATACATACATATATATATATATATATATATAAGGAGAGAGAGAGGGGAAAAAAATAAGAAAGAAAGAAGGACAAATAAATGATACTGAATAACGAGGAGCCACATGAGTGAGAGACAGTAAGTCAGTCAGTCAGTCACCGAAACTGATAACCACAAACTATGTACAGAATGCTCTTGAAGGATCTTCTTTATACTTATCGGTGCTATTATGTGGAGGTGGGGTCTGTCGAGCGTTCGGTTGGTGCGAGCGGCGTCTGACGACGTCGCCGACGCCTTTCGTCGCCGTCTCGGCCGCTGCCTCCGCCGCATGGTCGTTACAGCAAGGTACCTGCGATCTCTGGCGTCTGCCGTTGGGGTCGGTTCTCGGGTGCACCTGTGTCTTGAAAACGAATGCGAGAGGAGGGTGTTTCGGAGCGTCCGCGCTAACCGAACGGTGTGAAATGACGAGTGCGTTCTGACCGAAGGCCGGGGTGCGTCCTCGCGTCCTCACGGGACCTGAAAGCTCGGCAACGCTGCGAATGCGTCGTCAATGATTTTTTTGGCGTACGACTTTCTGTTGCTACGACGAGAAAGAAATGTATGCGCTTCTTGCCGCGTCGGTACCGACCTCGGTCGGGGATATTCCGGCTGCGCGCTCGAACGTGCTTCATTTCTTCTTGGATTTGGAAGTAATTCCTAAGCGTTGTGTGTGTTTGCGGTTCGTAAGGGGCGCCTGACGGTGGCCCCGCGTCCGCGCGTTGGTAGGGTTTGGGGCGACCCACCACGAAAAGATTACCTGGTTGATCCTGCCAGTAGTCATATGCTTGTCTCAAAGATTAAGCCATGCATGTCTAAGTACATGCCGAAACAAGGCGAAACCGCGAATGGCTCATTAAATCAGTTATGGTTCCTTAGATCGTTTCTTCCTACTTGGATAACTGTGGCAATTCTAGAGCTAATACATGCAGTGAGCCCGAAGCCCCTCGGGGCGACGGGTGCTTTTATTAGACCAAGATCAATCGGGCTTCGGTCCGTTTTGTGTGGTGACTCTGGATAACTTTGTGCTGATCGCACGGCCACGAGCCGGCGACGTTTCTTTCAAGTGTCTGCCTTATCAACTGTCGATGGTAGGTTATGCGCCTACCATGGTTGTTACGGGTAACGGAGAATCAGGGTTCGATTCCGGAGAGGGAGCCTGAGAAACGGCTACCACATCCAAGGAAGGCAGCAGGCGCGCAAATTACCCACTCCCGGCACGGTGAGGTAGTGACGAAAAATAACAATACGGGACTCTTTTGAGGCCCCGTAATTGAAATGAGTACACTCTAAATCCTTTAACGAGGATCCATTGGAGGGCAAGTCTGGTGCCAGCAGCCGCGGTAATTCCAGCTCCAATAGCGTATACTAAAGTTGCTGCGGTTAAAAAGCTCGTAGTTGGATCTCAGTTACAGGCGGGAAGTGCGTGGACACCACGTTACGGCCCGTGCTGAACATCATGCCTGTCGTGGCTTGGTTCCCTTCATCAGGTGCCTTGCTTTGGCCGGCGCGTTTACTTTGAAAAAATTAGAGTGCTCAACGCAGGCGATTCGCCTGAATAACAGTCCATGGAATAATAGAACAAGATCCTGTTTCTGTTCTGTTGGTTTTTGGAATACAGGATAATGATTAAGAGGGACAGACGGGGGCATTCGTATTGCGGCGCTAGAGGTGAAATTTTTGGACCGTCGCTAGACGAACTACTGCGAAAGCATTTGCCAAGAATGTTTTCATTGATCAAGAACGAAAGTTAGAGGTTCGAAGGCGATCAGATACCGCCCTAGTTCTAACCATAAACGATGCCAACCAGCGATCCGCCTGAGTTACTCAAATGACTTGGCGGGCAGCTTCCGGGAAACCAAAGTATTTGGGTTCCGGGGGAAGTATGGTTGCAAAGCTGAAACTTAAAGGAATTGACGGAAGGGCACCACCAGGAGTGGAGCCTGCGGCTTAATTTGACTCAACACGGGAAAACTTACCCGGCCCGGACACTGGGAGGATTGACAGATTGAGAGCTCTTTCTTGATTCGGTGGATGGTGGTGCATGGCCGTTCTTAGTTGGTGGAGCGATTTGTCTGGTTAATTCCGATAACGAACGAGACTCTAGCCTATTAAATAGGTGCGTGGTTCTCTGCACCTTGCACCCTTCTTAGAGGGACAAGCGGCTCCTAGCCGCACGAAACAGAGCAATAACAGGTCTGTGATGCCCTTAGATGTCCGGGGCCGCACGCGCGCTACACTGAAGGAAGCAGCGTGTTTTTATCCCTGTCTGTAAAGACTGGGTAACCCGTGGAACCTCCTTCGTGATTGGGATAGGGGCTTGCAATTGCTCCCCTTGAACGAGGAATTCCCAGTAAGCGCGAGTCATAAGCTCGCGTTGATTACGTCCCTGCACTTTGTACACACCGCCCGTCGCTACTACCGATTGAATGATTTAGTGAGGTCTTCGGACCGATACCCGGAGCGGCCTTTCGGTTGCGCCGGTGTGTTGGAAAGATGACCAAACTTGATCATTTAGAGGAAGTAAAAGTCGTAACAAGGTTTCCGTAGGTGAACCTGCGGAAGGATCATTACCGGATGTTATTTTGCATCGTTTTGTCTTCTTCCTCTTGTACGGGGAATGGACTCGATGTGCGAATTTATCTGGCGCCGATCCCGACCAAGCTTGGATGCCGTCGGGACGGCACAAAAAAAAACTGTGGTTCGGATGTGCCTTTTTCTTTGGGTGGCCTCCGTTCCTTTCGATGATGCGCCCAGCGGGATCCCTCTGCTGCCTCGATTGAGAGGAGATTTCAAGTGCACCGGGACAATCCGCGGGTTACAAAAGGCGCATCGCCCCCTTTTTCGTCTCTTCTCGAGGATCGCCCTTTTGTTTTGATTAACGAAGAGGCGTTTGAGAAGAAGCTTTTTTTTTGCGCTTTCGAGATGGCATGGGATGTGCCGGGCGCGAAAAAAAACAACAACTTGTGTTTTGTCGTACTGATTGAAAAATCCAAACACATTGACACGACTCTAAGCGGTGGATCACTCGGTTCTCGGGTCGATGAAGAACGCAGCCAGCTGCGAGACTTGGTGTGAATTGCAGGACACACTGAGCACTTACTCTTTGAACGCACATTGCGGCCTCGGGCCTTCCCGTGGCTTCGTCTGTGTGAGGGTCGGATCATATATCAAGAGAGGAGAATTTGTTTTCTACCTCGTTTTGACTGTGTCGGATCGTGGGCAGCACGCAGTTTTATGCTTTCTTGCGTTGCGTTTTCTTTGAGCAAATGCACGAGTGGTGCGATTGCACGCGTGCGCTTAACCAGTCCTCCTCCTCCTACGAGTTTTTATCGAACACTGCATGGGAAAACGAAACTCGATGGATACCGTTTGTGGAAAATCCCGTACCAAAAAAATCTTTCGCACGTTGAACGGCGCTGTGACGTCGGCGCGTTAGAAACGGAGATTTGAAACGGTTTCTTTTCGATCGATTCTGTTTTCTTTG
>NW_024610108.1:3822500-3825000 GCF_016920785.2 Ixodes scapularis | reverse complement strand
GAGCAGTGCGGTTCTTGCGCTGTCCGGTGCGCTCGCGTCGGCCCTTGAAAATCCGAGTGAGGGAGTGTGATTTTCGTGCCGGACCGTACCCACATCCGCAGCAGGTCTCCAAGGTGAACAGCCTCTAGTCGATGGACCAATGTAGGTAAGGGAAGTCGGCAAAACGGATCCGTAACCTTGGGATAAGAATTGGCTCTGAGGACTGAGCCGGTCGGGCTGGAGACCTGAAGCAGGAACGGCACTGCACCGGGACTGGGCGGGGCTCGCCGTTCACGCGGCGCGGCCAAGCCCGGACCAGCGTCGGGACCTTCCTGTGGAAAGCCTCAGCTGCGCGGCGTCTGAGGGCTTCGTGCCCAAAGTGCTATGCTTCGGCCGGCAAAAAACAGTCAACTCAGAACTGGCACGGACCGGGGGAATCCGACTGTCTAATTAAAACAAAGCATTGCGATGGCCGCTGGTCGGTGTTGACGCAATGTGATTTCTGCCCAGTGCTCTGAATCTCAACGTGAAGAGATTCATCAAAGCGCGGGTAAACGGCGGGAGTACTATGACTCTCTTGTGGTAGCCAAATGCCTCGTCATCTAATTAGTGACGCGCATGAATGGATTAACGAGATACCTTTGTGGTGCGGGCAGAGGAGCAATTTTATTTTTATTTTTTCTTGACTTAATTTCCCTTTTCTTTTAAGTCTCCTCTATATATTTTGTCCCTATCTACTGGGACTTCTTCCCTAGGCGCCGAGGGGGCAAGACGTGCATCGAATGAGCTCCCCAAGCTAAGTATAATTTTTATATTTCCAGGCTAGCTGGAAGTATATTCTTTTAGGTATTAGAGTATAAAGGTATACCGATTAGTTTCCAGGTGTTTTTGTTTTTCTAAAGTTAATTTTCTTTGATTTCTGAACATTTTTGTGTGAGCTAGGCCTAGCGGGAAAAAGTCAAGATGGTCGCCACTTGATTTTGCGTCCAAACTCAGAGTTTGAGCGCTCGCCCGTACAAATAAATCTAACGCCCGTGTTCCTCGCGTTTGCGCGAACACGAGCGTGTGTTTGTTTTTTTCGTAGAGGTAAAACTTTCAATTTTACAGCTACTTTGATTTTCGAAGTGGTGGGCTGCTAGGTCGGGGGCCTTATTACCTCTATAGAGTGAAACTGTCTCCCGACCAAAACTGCTTCTGCGGGAGGCAGTGCGTTAATTTCCTACACTATCTTAATGAATGCCCGTTACTAAAACCTCTCGCGGAACAAGTGTACAGTTTATTGCCCGGCAAAGTGACCACTGTCACGGATAAAGATAAAATTAACATTCTAAAAAACCAAAAAATTCTTAAACTAATTGGAGAAATGTTAAATCTCATTGGGGCAAAATTAGGCACATTAGAACGAAGAGGGCTAACATAACAAAAAAGTGATTGCCTGTCGGAAAAAGCGGGCACAGTGCAATAATTGGTGAGCGTCCCCGCCCGCACCACAGGTGCAAAGTGCTCTGCACCTTCCGACACGCAACACGTGCCCAGGCACTTCCTGGCGCACAGGGAAGAGGGAAGGGATGGGAGGGATGGGGGAAGGGAACTCACAAACACACAGACACACTCACTTGCACAACAACAGGAAGGTGAAACCCGGGAATACTCCCCCATGCAGCGGTGCCCCCGCCCACGCTACCCTCCAAAACCCCGTACTGATGGGTAAGGTACGGGGAAGGGGTGAGGCAACGGTGAATAGCCCCTCACCATGGAGTGGAGGTACTCGAGCTCCAGCACATTGGCAACCCAATGCCAAGAGCAGGGCCATCTGGGGAGGTTCGCGGCCACCTTCAAACATTAACTGCTACACACCAGGTAGTGTTGGGGGCCCTGGGGGTTCCAGCGCTCGGGGTGCGGGCTGGGCCCGCGGTTTGCCGCTGTCTTCTCCGGCCAGATGGGGCTGTCATTAAGACATGCAGTGCCCGCTGCGGCTCCTTGGCCACAAGGGGCGAGCAGCGGGCACCTCGGGGGCCGTGAGGCAGCGGTGGGACGTGGGTCGGGTGCGCGCCGGGGGCGCGGGGATTTCTGTGGCCCTCTCTGGCACTCCCACATAACATAAAATACGATACCAAGTAGCATACACCACAACAGCAATGGCGACGTGGCGCGAGTACAGGCGTAAGCGGCGCCCCCGCAGATGGGCGTTCAGGTGGGCCCGCCCCTTCAGCAGATGGGTGGAGGGGAGGGGCCCACTGGACGCGGCTCAAAGCTCGGGAAGAGCAGGGCCGCTTGTCTCGGCCCGGGAACCATTTACATAAACTAGTAGAATGGGGACACCTACAAATAACACGAATGTATACGCACAACCAAACATAAGACTGCCGCATACACTGCCCCCAAGGCCTCGGTCGATGATAGCGGTGCCCCCGCCGGACCCGCTCCACAGCCACAGCCCAGGCAGCCTGCTGGGGCGGAGAGGCCGGGAAACCGGCCTCTCTGATCTAGCAGGTGTGGGGGCCAGGGGGACAAAGCCCCG
>NW_024610108.1:3810000-3817500 GCF_016920785.2 Ixodes scapularis | reverse complement strand
CATCTTAAACCATGCGTGTTCATTGCATGTTTTCGCTTGAGGAGATATCCATTTCCACCAGTGAGTAGTGTTCATTCGCCGCCGCTTCATCGCGATGTGCTTTTGACGTCTTTTTGCTTCTCTGTGCCACCCGCCCTCCGTGCTTTCCGAAGGTGAGCGCATGGTTTCGCTTTGCAGTGCGCGCTCTGCAGCGTGGTGTTGTGGCGTGGTTCCGGTGAAAGTGCCTGTGGGTGACCTCGCGTGCGTCCGTAATTCCCTGCCTTCGGCCTACTCAGCGTGGACGTCGTTTCTGTCCTGTGACCTGCTGCTCAGTGCTCAGTGCTCAGTGCTGTGCTTGTGCAAGGCCTCTGGTGTGGGTGCCGTGTCCTACGTATCGCCCAACTAGGTTCTACTTGTGCCCCTTATTAATTCAATAATATGTGTCGTGTGTGTGTGTGCTCTTTGAGCAGTTTCCGTTCTTGTGCCGTCCGTCCAGTGAAAGGATTTTTTTATTAAGTTACGGCGCTTGTTTTCGTGCAGCTCTACGTGGTCGTGTCCTCGTACGCAGTGGTGTGTTTGTGGAAAGTCTCTCGTTGTGTTGTGTTGTGCAGTGCAGTGCAGTGCAGTGCAGTGCAGTGCAGTGCTGTGCGTCCGCCAAAGCCTCTGGATAAAAGAAAAAAAAATATATAAATATATATATATATATAAATACACATTTTTTTTCTAATTTTTTTTTTAATTAATTTTACATGTGGTAAGTATGCATGACTTATACCATCCTTTGTATTGATTTATTTGGGTCGTGTCTTTTTTTTTCCACATTATTAGCCTTCTTGTTCTCCTCCTCCTCCTCCTGCTTATCATTATTGTAGAAATGTTTTCCTTTTTCTTTTTTTCCTCTTTCTTTCTAAGCTTTTAGTTTCCACCAGAGTGTCGAACCGAATTTTTTATTGGTTTGCTTCGATTTGCGGGAGCACAAAAGTAATGTAGGACATTAAAATAGCACAACAAATAGAAGAACAAGAGGTATACAGGACAGGCGCTGATGTTGAACTAGTTTCATTCAGGAAAAGTGAACATGTATATACACACGACAGGCAAAGCAGCACATATTCTTAAGGGTAGAAGATATTTGAGCTGGGATGCTGGTGTCTCCCAGCACGATCAAACCATCCGGGGCTATTGCCGCCTTCTCGGCTGCCCTCGGCACTTATCGTGAATAAAAGCTATATATGTATGTTTACTTTTCCTGGATAAAACTAGTTGAAAGTGAGTGCCTGTCCTGTATACTCCTTGTCCTCGTCTTTTTTGCGCTATTTTATATATTTTACTAAGATGAACCAACAGCGTACCGTATTAAAAAGAAAAAGAAGAAGCTAAAGTGATATTATATTTACCTGGTGCTTCTTTTCGTAATAGGCACTATTTCAAGAGTGCAAACGGGTATCTTTCCATTCATTTGTAGGGTTCGCTTATTTTCAGGTGCCGAGAAATAAATTGCTTTATTTAAATTTGATGGAGCAGTAAATGACAAGCTACATACATATCTGTCTTTCCTTGTTTTTTTTTTTTGTGTTATATTTTAGCCTGAATTTAAAAGTTATCAGTCTGTTGGGTCGCCTAAAATACAGGTGATTGGCATTTGAGGTTTTTTTTCTTTACAAGATAATGGTTGATTCAATTTAGCAAGTAAGCATCAATTGTGCTACTTTTTTTTCCTTGATCTTAAATAGAGCTAAGCAATCAACTCGACATGACGGCTACTTAATTTGTCGCTTTCTTACCGCCTGTTTTCCGAAACTGTGTGCTTTCTTTTCGTCGTCATCGACTTTGGGCTGCCGCTCCAAGTCCATAGAGCCTTTTTTTTTCAGCTATCCCTGCCGTACACCCTTGTACTTCTATTGATCGTCAGACTAATAGACAGTTATATTTTCTTCCGTACAGTTCCAAGTTGGCGGGTCAGTTTCGGTTCGGCTGAAACTAACTCCTCGGTTCCGTTTTTTCGTTCGCTTCGGTTTTCGGTTCGACACTCTGGTCTTCACCGTGCATGGCAACCCCCCCCCCTTCCTTCCTTCCTTCCTTCCCTCCCTCCCTCCCTCCCTCCCTCCCTCTCTCCCCTCTTCTCCTCCCTGCAAGAAAACAAACTGTCGTTTCGAAATATTTTCTTACTTGAACTGTGAAGGTTTTCAGGTGCATTTCCTTTCCTCCTTTATTGAGCGCACAATTCTAGAGTGGAACTTCCCTTCTGACATTGCAATAAAGTTTCCTGCACAAGGAAGAAAAACCTGCCATTTGACCTCCCTTGTGTGTGCAAAGTGTCAATGTTCCTATATTATGCTTGAACATGGTGTTTTTGTCTTCCTATTTGTCGCAGAAATCATGTATGTGTATGTATGTATGTATATATATATATATATATATATATATATATATATATATATATATATATATATATATATATATATATATATATATATATATATATATATATATATATATATATATATATATATATATACCAATATCGCACTTTATGGATTAATCTTGCACGACCTGTGAAAACCACGTATCTCTGGCTTTCCTCACGTTCGATTTTCGAGCAATTTCTGAAGCTAGCTTGGGGAGATTGATTTCGCTCGCACACAATTCGAGGCGCGAGGACGGGCATGTACGAACGTCTACGTAGTCGGGACGGTAAACAAAACTTACACAAATTAAAATCCTGCGCAGATAATAAAAAAAGAGCAACAAAAAAGTATGGGCGTCTTTCTTTACTAATTTCTTTTTTTTTTTTTTTTAGGATTGTAAGCGGACGGGCTTCTTAAACGATACCAAAAAGCGAGACACAATTTGACAAACGGGTCACGTCACAAGAAAGAAAATCCCACATCCTCAAGCGTGTAAAAAATGCACGCAATATCTACAGTACTGGAATTAGAAGCGCTGCCAATCTCGCGTGCACTAGCCCAAATCGCGTTGCTCCCGCTCACGTCAAAGCGACACAGACCTCGTCGGAAAGGTACGCTTTCTGACGCGGTCAACCGGTAAAAACACTATATATTGTAAAATTCTGTACTTTGGACGTGATTAATTCAGACTGCTTTGCGGCTAACTAAGCGCGCGTTCTTTCCCAATGAAACGAAAGAGCGAGATTAGAAATAGAGGAAATAATTCCCGTGAAAAGAAAGAAATTCGTCTCTTATTGAGCTTGGCATTAAAGCACGCGACATCTCCAGTATTCCGTTTGAAAGCGCTGCCCGTCGCAAGTGCAGTAGTGTACATTGTTCGGCTCTCGCCCAGTTGAAAGCGCCAGAAAGCCCGTGTCGCAAAGCGACACGGGTAACCGCTAGAAAACACGCATCTTTTTCTTTTGTTAATCCCGTGCTTCTCACTTCGTTCCTTGAGAGGACTTTGTCGGAAACTAAGTGGCGGGGCCTTCCAAACGAAACCAATGGTAGAAACAATGAAGTGAGCAAAGAAGAGTAGTGTAAAGAAAGAAAATTGCCTATTATGAAGCCTGCCGTAAACACGCGCGATACCGCGAGCATTCGGATTAAAAGCAGTGACAATCTCACTTACTATAGCGCTCATTGTTCGGCTCTGACACAATTCAAAACGCATGAAACGCCCCGTGTAAATATTGGTTTACTTTGTAATAACAAAGTCGATAAACTTTCTGTTGACCATGTTAACATGAACTGAAAGTCGAAAAGAAGTAATCAGAGTCAAGCAGGGGTCAGCACGTTTTTAATAAAAAGCGAGAAATAGTTTTTTTTATAGGGGTAGGATGTATGTACGTATGTATGTATGTATATATAGAGGCACACAGGAAAAAAGAACATTTATATATATATATATACACACAAACATACATACATACATACATACATACATATATATATATATATATATATAAGGAGAGAGAGGGGAAAAAATAAGAAAGAAAGAAGGACAAATAAATGATACTGAATAACGAGGAGCCACATGAGTGAGAGACAGTAAGTCAGTCAGTCAGTCACCGAAACTGATAACCACAAACTATGTACAGAATGCTCTTGAAGGATCTTTATACTTATCGGTGCTATTATGTGGAGGTGGGGTCTGTCTAGCGTTCGATTGGTGCGAGCGGCGTCTGACGACGTCGCCGACGCCTTTCGTCGCCGTCTCGGCCGCTGCCTCCGCCGCATGGTCGTTACAGCAAGGTACCTGCGGTCTCTGGCGTCTGCCGTTGGGGTCGGTTCTCGGGTGCACCTGTGTCTTGAAAACGAATGCGAGAGGAGGGTGTTTCGGAGCGTCCGCGCTAACCGAACGGTGTGAAATGACGAGTGCGTTCTGACCGAAGGCCGGGGTGCGTCCTCGCGTCCTCACGGGACCTGAAAGCTCGGCAACGCTGCGAAGGCGTCGTCAATGATTTTTTTGGCGTACGACTTTCTGTTGCTACGACGAGAAAGAAATGTATGCGCTTCTTGCCGCGTCGGTACCGACCTCGGTCGGGGATATTCCGGCTGCGCGCTCGAACGTGCTTCATTTCTTCTTGGATTTGGAAGTAATTCCTAAGCGTTGTGTGTGTTTGCGGTTCGTAAGGGGCGCCTGACGGTGGCCCCGCGTCCGCGCGTTGGTAGGGTTTGGGGCGACCCACCACGAAAAGATTACCTGGTTGATCCTGCCAGTAGTCATATGCTTGTCTCAAAGATTAAGCCATGCATGTCTAAGTACATGCCGAAACAAGGCGAAACCGCGAATGGCTCATTAAATCAGTTATGGTTCCTTAGATCGTTTCTTCCTACTTGGATAACTGTGGCAATTCTAGAGCTAATACATGCAGTGAGCCCGAAGCCCCTCGGGGCGACGGGTGCTTTTATTAGACCAAGATCAATCGGGCTTCGGTCCGTTTTGTGTGGTGACTCTGGATAACTTTGTGCTGATCGCACGGCCACGAGCCGGCGACGTTTCTTTCAAGTGTCTGCCTTATCAACTGTCGATGGTAGGTTATGCGCCTACCATGGTTGTTACGGGTAACGGAGAATCAGGGTTCGATTCCGGAGAGGGAGCCTGAGAAACGGCTACCACATCCAAGGAAGGCAGCAGGCGCGCAAATTACCCACTCCCGGCATGGGGAGGTAGTGACGAAAAATAACAATACGGGACTCTTTTGAGGCCCCGTAATTGAAATGAGTACACTCTAAATCCTTTAACGAGGATCCATTGGAGGGCAAGTCTGGTGCCAGCAGCCGCGGTAATTCAGGCTCCAATAGCGTATACTAAAGTTGCTGAAGTTAAAAAGCTCGTAGTTGGATCTCAGTTACAGGCGGGAAGTGCGTGGACACCACGTTACGGCCCGTGCTGAACATCATGCCTGTCGTGGCTTGGTTCCCTTCATCAGGTGCCTTGCTTTGGCCGGCGCGTTTACTTTGAAAAAATTAGAGTGCTCAACGCAGGCGATTCGCCTGAATAACAGTGCATGGAATAATAGAACAAGATCCTGTTTCTGTTCTGTTGGTTTTTGGAATACAGGATAATGATTAAGAGGGACAGACGGGGGCATTCGTATTGCGGCGCTAGAGGTGAAATTCTTGGACCGTCGCAAGACGAACTACTGCGAAAGCATTTGCCAAGAATGTTTTCATTGATCAAGAACGAAAGTTAGAGGTTCGAAGGCGATCAGATACCGCCCTAGTTCTAACCATAAACGATGCCAACCAGCGATCCGCCTGAGTTACTCAAATGACTCGGCGGGCAGCTTCCGGGAAACCAAAGTATTTGGGTTCCGGGGGAAGTATGGTTGCAAAGCTGAAACTTAAAGGAATTGACGGAAGGGCACCACCAGGAGTGGAGCCTGCGGCTTAATTTGACTCAACACGGGAAAACTTACCCGGCCCGGACACTGGGAGGATTGACAGATTGAGAGCTCTTTCTTGATTCGGTGGATGGTGGTGCATGGCCGTTCTTAGTTGGTGGAGCGATTTGTCTGGTTAATTCCGATAACGAACGAGACTCTAGCCTATTAAATAGGTGCGTGGTTCTCTGCACCTTGCACCCTTCTTAGAGGGACAAGCGGCTCCTAGCCGCACGAAACAGAGCAATAACAGGTCTGTGATGCCCTTAGATGTCCGGGGCCGCACGCGCGCTACACTGAAGGAAGCAGCGTGTTTTTATCCCTGTCTGTAAAGACTGGGTAACCCGTGGAACCTCCTTCGTGATTGGGATAGGGGCTTGCAATTGTTCCCCTTGAACGAGGAATTCCCAGTAAGCGCGAGTCATAAGCTCGCGTTGATTACGTCCCTGCCCTTTGTACACACCGCCCGTCGCTACTACCGATTGAATGATTTAGTGAGGTCTTCGGACCGATACCCGGAGCGGCCTTTCGGTTGCGCCGGTGTGTTGGAAAGATGACCAAACTTGATCATTTAGAGGAAGTAAAAGTCGCAACAAGGTTTCCGTAGGTGAACCTGCGGAAGCATCATTACCGGATGTTATTTTGCATCGTTTTGTCTTCTTCCTCTTGTACGGGGAATGGACTCGATGTGCGAATTTATCTGGCGCCGATCCCGACCAAGCTTGGATGCCGTCGGGACGGCACAAAAAAAAAACAACTGTGGTTCGGATGTGCCTTTTTCTTTGGGTGGCCTCCGTTCCTTTCGATGATGCGCCCAGCGGGATCCCTCTGCTGCCTCGATTGAGAGGAGATTTCAAGTGCACCGGGACAATCCGCGGGTTACAAAAGGCGCTTCGCCCCCTTTTTCGTCTCTTCTCGAGGATCGCCCTTTTGTTTTGATTAACGAAGAGGCGTTTGAGAAGAAGCTTTTTTTTGCGCTTTCGAGATGGCATGGGATGTGCCGGGCGCGAAAAAAAACAACAACTTGTGTTTTGTCGTACTGATTGAAAAATCCAAACACATTGACACGACTGTAAGCGGTGGATCACTCGGTTCTCGGGTCGATGAAGAACGCAGCCAGCTGCGAGACTTGGTGTGAATTGCAGGACACACTGAGCACTTACTCTTTGAACGCACATTGCGGCCTCGGGCCTTCCCGTGGCTTCGTCTGTGTGAGGGTCGGATCATATATCAAGAGAGGAGAATTTGTTTTCTACCTCGTTTTGACTGTGTCGGATCGTGGGCAGCACGCAGTTTTATGCTTTCTTGCGTTGCGTTTTCTTTGAGCAAATGCACGAGTGGTGCGATTGCACGCGTGCGCTTAACCAGTCCTCCTCCTCCTACGAGTTTTTATCGAACACTGCATGGGAAAACGAAACTCGATGGATACCGTTTGTGGAAAATCCCGTACCAAAAAAATCTTTCGCACGTTGAACGGCGCTGTGACGTCGGTGCGTTAGAAACGGAGATTTGAAACGGTTTCTTTTCGATCGATTTTGTTTTCTTTGGCGTGGATGTTGTTCGAGTGGAAAAACCGTGGGACGGAGTTGGCGTTGGCGCGTTGAAACGCGGCGTCGGCAAATGTAAATCTCGTGGCGTTGATTTGCACAAAAAAAAAGAAAAACGCTTCTGGGAGGAAAGTTTTT
>NW_024610108.1:3792500-3807500 GCF_016920785.2 Ixodes scapularis | reverse complement strand
CCAATGTAGGTAAGGGAAGTCGGCAAAACGGATCCGTAACCTTGGGATAAGGATTGGCTCTGAGGACTGAGCCGGTCGGTCTGGGGACCTGAAGCAGGAACGGCACTGCACCGGGACTGGGCGGGGCTCGCCGTTCACGCGGCGCGGCCAAGCCCGGACCAGCGTCGGACCTTCCTGTGGAAAGCCTCAGCTGCGCGGCGTCTGAGGGCTTCGTGCCCAAAGTGCTATGCTTCGGCCGGCAAAAAACAGTCAACTCAGAACTGGCACGGACCGGGGGAATCCGACTGTCTAATTAAAACAAAGCATTGCCATGGCCGCTGGTCGGTGTTGACGCAATGTGATTTCTGCCCAGTGCTCTGAATGTCAACGTTAAGAGATTCATCAAAGCGCGGGTAAACGGCGGGAGTAACTATGACTCTCTTGTGAGCGGGCTTAGCGCACGCGTTGGATCACAGAGGGTAGCCCCGATAGGATCACCCTATTCGGCGTTTGTTTCGAGTTTGGCCGCTCGGAGCACCTAGTTACTCGGGGAGTTGGAGCGTGACCATAAAGTTCGGACCTTGACTATGGATCACGGTAGAGCCTCCGACTTCCCACGGGATGTGTACCTCCTCGATGGTACCGCTGGAAACGGTTGTCTGAACACCGGCCAAACCACGTCCCAAACCCAGGATCTACGGGGAAACCCTCCCCGCAGGTTCAAAAGCGGCTCGGCAAGTCCGAAAACCCACAAATCGGAAAGCCACGGGTCAATGCCCGACGCTCCGAGCCCTAAGCGTTGCTTGTCAGCCAGAAGGTCGCAAGGTGGACCCGGAGCGGAGGCTCCTCCCGGCGGACCCGAGCGGGATCTGTCGGAGGTGGCTGCTCGGGAGCCTGCACCGAAAACAGGAAAGCAAAAGGACAAAGCTAAGACCAAGCACAAGGGAAACACGATGACTGTGCTCCCAAGGTCTAGCAACCACAGAAGGAACGAGGATGCACGATTCGGCGTGCAGTCCGTAGAGCCAAAGCAGATCAGTGCGGGGCGACCACTTCGGCAGGGGGAACTGCCGGAGGAGGCCGAGCGAGAGATCTGCCCCTCCTTGGGTAACAAACACCCAGAGGAAGAGTTGGAGGACACTGAAGCGTCCCAGCGGAGAAGACGGCAAAAGGCAAGCCAGTACCACGCCACTGTAGCACCCCCACGAGGACATGTCGGGGTAGGTATCCGCCCAGAGCCATCAGAGACAGCAAGGGAACACGTGATCCCCGGAATCCACTCTGACTCCCGCGGGAGCCGTAAGGCGGCCCGCACCAAGGAGGGTCCCGAAGAAGGACCCCAGCAGAAGCCTAGGTCCCGGAAGAAGCCACTGATGGTGTTTACACCTAAGGCCGGCGCCGGGACACTGATGGCGACTGCAGAGTCAGTGGACGAAGCGGGTTCCCAACGCGCTAAAGGGGCGCGGGCCAAACAGTACCATGCCGCAGGAGCACCCCCACAAGGAATAGTAGCGGGAGGTATCAGCTCGCAGCCTTCTGACGCCGCAGGGAGCCGAAAGGTCCACTCAACTGACTCATTGAAGCGGACAAGGCACGAACCTAGGCAAAGTGGATGGTCGTCAGGTGCAGCTGTCGGTGCCCCTAGGTGTGGGGATCACCCCATGATGGAGCCCCGCACGGGGGAGCGCACCTCGATGACCGCCACCGTAGCTAGAATGGTGACTGCCCCAGACAATTCGACAGAGAGTGCCCACAGTCCTAGGTCTGGTCAAGGGCCACTGATGGACAATGGGCAAACGATGTCAAGGGACCAACGCAAACCCAGGCCCGCAATGAGGGTGCGCGTACCAAACACGTCCGTGACTCCTGAGTGTGGGGACCGCACAGGAATGGAGTACACATTCACAAGTGTCCATACTCAGAAGGACAAAAGAGCCCAACATGTATCTCAAACCGTTCTGGTGCGAGACAGTCAGCCAGTAGGCGCGGCAGCTGGAGGTTCGTCTCATCAGCGCTCTGAAAGCAGCTTAGCCCCGAAAAGTGACTGGTTGGAAACCAGGAGGAAGGAGAAACCCCTAGCCAGGAGAGCCCGTGATGAAACCGCGAAGTCCCCGTCTCATCAGCGGAATCTAAGCGGTGCGGGCACCTCAGGCAGGGGGGGGGGATCTTCAACCGGGTTACTCAGCGTGTGGAAACCCCCACCAAGCGTCCCGCTCGGGGCACTGGAGGGATTGCGCTGGCCCAACCGAACCCCCATATCCCTACTCACCGAGGAGAAGTCAATCGCAGTGCCACTGTCCAAGGAGAGTCGGAACGCTCTGTCACCCCTTTGTCGGGGGACACCCGGTCGACGATGTGGGTATCAGAGACCGGGGTGGACCGACAATCCTTGCCACATAAAGCGGCAACAGTTTGGACGGCGGAACAACGAGGAAATGGTGGCCAAGAAAGTGCGCACTCTGCAAATGCAGATGCATCAGCACTAGTCGCAGCCCTCCAGGATGATGAAGAGGCTCGTCTGGGAGAAAGCAGAAATGCCACCCAGACTCAGCAGTCTACAACCCCATGTGCTACACCCTTCGAGTGCTCCGATTGTGGTCGGGCATTCAAGACGAAAGCGGGACGCACACTACATTCCAAGGCACGCCACCCAGTGGAAGCCAATGCGGAGGTAGTGGTGGAGCGAGTAAAGCCCCGATGGGAAGCTGAGGAGCGATACCTACTCGCTAAGCGAGAGGTAGAACTCCGACGCGCGGGGTCCAGGTTCTTGAATGTGGACCTGCGCAACTCGTTCCCAGCACGAACGCTGGAGTCGATAAAAGGACAAAGAAAGAAGGATGAGTACAAACAGCTGGTGCAGCGCCTGACTCAGGAGACAGTACCAGCTGGGGGCGTGACAGACGTTGAGGAAAAAGAGGAAGACCCCCGACCGACCGGAAGTGCCCAAGGCACCGAGGGGGAGTCGGCAATCCTTGAACACCTAAGGAAACTCATCCAGAAGCCATGCCCTCGGAAATTCCAGTCTGACATACTGTGGGACATTGCCAAACAGGCCTGTGAAGGGGTGGTTGTGTCGGCCAAACTCGACGACTATCTCCGGCACGTCTTCGTGTGTGACAAGGGTCCATGTCATGGTCGCGCTGGGGACCGTCAGGCAAAGGGGCCGACGAGTCGCCGGAAAAGAAAGAGACGGGAATACGCCAGGATGCAGGAGTTCTTCCGGAAACGGCAGGGCGACTGCGCCCGGGGTGTCTTGGATGGCACTCCGGAAGTCCTGGTCGAGGACCCAGCCCATTTGCTTGCACAGTGGGAGGAAGTCATGTGTCCACCTGGGCACGAGATGGCTACTCCTACTACTGCAGTAATGCAGGAGGAGGGAACCTCGGAAGCAAAGGTTAATCTCTTCTATCCGGTGACATCGCGGGAGGTGACGAGTAATCTGCCACCCGTGAAGTCGGCCCCTGGGCCTGACGGGTTCACCGCGCGACTGTTGAGGACGGTTCCCAACACCACACTCGAGGTCATCATGAACCTAATGGCTCTGGTGAAACGCGTGCCGACGTCGCTGAGAGGGGCGCGCACGACCTTCATTCCAAAGAAGTCCCCAGCCAAGTGCTACTCGGACTTCCGCCCCATAACGGTCTCCAGCGTGCTGCTGAGACTGTATCACAGGATCCTGGCGAAGCGACTGATCAACGAACTGGATTTCGACTACAGGCAGCGAGCTTTCACCCCTGTAGACGGATGCGCAGAAAACGTCTTCCTGTTGGCCTCCGTTCTGGAGGACGCCAAGCAAAAGCTCCGGCCGCTGCACATGGCAAGCCTGGACCTGTCCAAGGCTTTCGACAGGGTGACGACAGAAGCGGTCCTCAGGGGTGCTCGCCGAGCCGGACTCGATCAGGGGTTCCTCGACTATCTACAGGATCTGTACGAGGACTCCTGGACCAAACTGACACTAGAGGGTTCATCCAGAGTGGTACACCCCACAGTCGGCGTGAGGCAGGGAGATCCGCTCTCCCCACTTCTCTTCAACCTCGTGGTGGACGAATTCCTCCAAACACTGGACCCTGGTATTGGGTACAGCTCCGACCAGCTGCAACTGGATGGGATGGCTTTTGCGGACGACCTGATAGTCTTCGCATCCACCCCGGAAGGTCTGCAGAGGAGATTGGACAGCCTGCACTCATTCGTGGGTGCACGGGGGCTGGCAATTAATGCGGAGAAGTCGTTTACCGTCTCGATAGTGCCCTCGGGCCGCGAGAAGAGGACGAGGGTTGTGACGACAGGCAACTTTTCGGTGTCGGGGATTCCCCTCCCCGCATGCGGAATAGAAGCCAGGTGGAAGTACCTCGGGGTGGAGTTCTCTCCAAATGGAAGAAACGTCCCGTTGACCAAAGACGTGGCCAGTACGCTGGAGAGGGTGGCAAAGGCCCCTTCGAAACCCCAGCAAAGACTGGTAATTCTCCGCTTCTACCTCATACCCAGACTCTACCACAGGTTGGTACTCGGACGCTGGAACAGAAAGCTTTTGAAACGGCTAAACGTCCAGATCCGAGATGCGGTGCGCAAGTGGATGGCGCTACCGCACGACACGCCCCTTGGATACTATCACGCTCCCGTTGCTGAGGGAGGGTTAGGGGTTGGGTCCTTCAGCACTGCTATCCCCTGGATGCAGGTTCAAAGGCTCTCTCGGATGGCCACCTCAAGCAGCCCGATCTGCCGCCAGGCCGCGGACACCTATATGGTGAAAACGGCCCTGGACCGAGCAAAGAAGGCTTGCGTGGTGAGGGGAAACATCCTCAGTGATAAGCAGAGTGTCGGGAAGCACTGGAGTGCACTCCTCCACGCGAGCAATGACGGCCATGCCCTCCGTGAGGTGCGGCAGGTGCCGGCAGCGCAGCGTTGGGTCCAGGAGGGCACCGGCTTACTCACGGGGAGAGCCTTCATAGATGTCAATAAGCTGAGGATCAACGCCCTTCCCGTCCGTACAAGGACTAAAAGAGGCCGTGACACCGACAAGAATTGTCGAGGGGGCTGTCGGGCATCCGAAACGCTGGACCATGTGTTGCAAAAATGCCACAGAACCCATGCAGCTCGGATCAAGCGGCACGACGGCTTGGTACAGATAGTCGTGGACCGACTGAGGAAGAAGGGGTGGACGGTCGAGGTGGAGAAGAGGTTCAACGGACCTCAAACACTGATCCCTGACATCGTTGCGCGACGGGTCTTAAGGGAGAACACTCCGCTGGAAAAACGAGAGAGCGCAGTGATTGATGCCACAGTGATCACCTGTGGGTATCCGCTCCTCAAGGCCCACGAGAGTAAAGTGCGAAAGTACGACGTCCCCCAGGTCACCTCGATCTGTAAGGGAAAGAATACCGAGCACCCTCTCGTCACCAGCGCAACTCTAAACTTTCGAGGAGTTTGGTGCAAACAGAGCGCACAGGACCTGCTGTCGCTCGGGCTCACGAAGCAAGACCTGAAGATAATGACCGTCCGGTGTTTGCAGGGAGGCATTTACTGCTTCAGGGTCCACCACGGGATGACGTCCGTCAAGTAAACGGACTCTCTGGACACGGCCTGAGGCTGACAGGCGACAAACGGTAGACCAGGAGTTAGATGGGAACACTGTGCCGGCACTTCATTTCCCGGAACAACCCTTGAGTGGATGCGCTCCATTCGGGAACTTCCGGGATGGGTTGAAGCCGACACCCTGGCCTACAAGTCCTCCTGGGAAAGCTGGACGGCGGACTCAGGGGGCACCTTCGCCAGGTAGGCACACTTGGGGAGGTAAGCATCTGGCCTGGATGACCCTTTACGGGCTGTCGGTCTGAGGCACAAATAAGAGGTTCCTCTGCCTAACATCTCAGATTGACTATCAGCTTGGGGGTATGGGCATCCACCCGACCCCACGGGCCAGCTAACCGCAGGAGGGGATTAACACTAAGGATAGGATATCTCGTAGCAAATGCTTCCTATTGGCTGAAAGGATGCGGGGCAATAACTGGGTAAAAAGTAAGACGAGGGCCAAGAATAATGGGACACCTAAAATGGGGGAGGGATAGATGGCGAGGCTAAGGCTAGCCCCGCAATGATGAAAAGCTGGCCTCCTGCCGGTGCACTCGGCTCGCACGAGACTCGTCCAAGTTCTCCCTATCATTGGAAGACTTGTCTCGAGGACTGTGCGGCTCCCGCCAGTCATGGTGGTGGAGAGAAGTCCCAGGCCCTGAGCGGAAAAAAAAATAGCCAAATGCCTCGTCATCTAATTAGTGACGCGCATGAATGGATTAACGAGATTCCCACTGTCCCTATCTACTGGGGCGCAAGCCCCCGCGGTTGTTGCCGCGTGGGAAGTCAACCTCCACCTGCTCGTGGTGCGCCCTGCCAGCTTTATTGCTGCAACGGAGGCTCTGGCGAAAACCCCCCCACCTGGGATGGGGAACCCTAGCACTGGGGTTCCGCATGTGGACGGGGGGGACAAAAAGGGCCTGGGAACCCTAGCTTACCCAATGGAAGCGGAGCCACTGAGGCGGGGTCCATACCAGGGGAAGCTATCATAAAGGTGGTGCCCCTCGTAACTTCCCACGTAGGGAGGTGCCCCCGCATGGTGGCGGGGGTGATCTCCAGGGGAGCCGAGGGATATAAAAGTGATCACTGATCGGCGGGGCTGGATGGTTCATGGTTGCCATTCAGTGACCGTCGGACCCGCTGTGAGACGCACTCATGTCTTAGTAGCGGAGCCGGACAGTGAGTCGAGCAAGTGGGTACTTTTAGTACCACTGGTTTTCCCGGGCCGTTCCACTGGCTGTAAAATACAATAGTTGGTTTCATTTATAACCCCTTAATTCCAATTGGCTTTTTCCTGAAATTTTCACTTGATCACATGATCCTATTCATTTTTATTGGAATTGGGTTAAGCCTGCGGTGCGAAAGCGGGAGCGGGCAGGGGACAAGTTTTTCTTAAATTTTTTACAAGAGCCCCGACTCAAAATCTGTCCCTATCTACTGGACTTCTTCCCTAGGCGCCGAGGGGGCAAGACCTGCATCGAATGAGCTCCTCAAGCTAAGTATAATTTTTATATTTCCAGGCTAGTTGGAAGTATATTCTTTAAGGTATTAGTATCTAAAGGTCTACCAATTAGTTTCCAGGTGTTTTTGTATTTCTAAAGTTAATTTTCTTTGATTTCTGAACATTTTTGTGTGAGCTAGGCCTAGCGGGGAAAAAATCAAGATGGTTGCCACTTGATTTTGCGTCCAAACTCCAAGTTTGAGCGCTCGCCCGTTCAAATAAATTTAACGCCCGTGTTCCTCGCGTTTGCGCGAACACGAGCGTGTGTTTGTTTTTTCCGTAGAGGTAAAACTTTCATTTTTACAGCTACTTTGATTTTCGAAGTGGTGGGGTGCTAGGTCGGGGGCCAAACAAAGGAAGCCTGAACTGAATCCCGGAGAAAAGCTCACCGGAGAAAAGCTCACCGGAGAAAAGCTCACCGGAGATAAGCTCACCGGAGAAAAGCTCACCGCAAAACCGGCGGATGCGGAGAAAAGCTCACAGGCCATTGAGCGTATGTGGAGAAAATTTGCTCACCGATATTTTTTCTGCTTTTTATATGGAGGCTGTTGGATCGAGCGTAACATATATCAATTTATTATCATTAACATTCGTCAGCTTTGTAAAAGATAAAATGTCCTCGTTTGTAATATTTGTTAAGCTTATTGGGTATATTGCTCCCAAATTAATAATTGCGGGAGAGTGTTTTTTGTGGCTTTCTATGCAACGAAAGCCTAACTAAAATCTTTATGAACCTAAAAACAGGAAAAAGTTAAAAAAAAAGAAAACGTAATGATGACTTTTAAAACCTAAAAATCAAAGGTGTAAATGCCGAAAATTCAAAAGTGCATGCGCAACAACACGGTGCCTGAAATTCTTTTTGAAGCTTTTGTTAACATTTGAAAACAGGATAAAGCAGTCAATAGGATATCGAGGCTTCTTTTTTTCCACGGACGTGCACGCGTTCTAGCCGTTCGTGCTTCCACGGAAATGCACGCTTTCTAGCCGTTCGTGCTGCATGGTGTTTCCACACGTTCCCTTTGTGTGATAGTGCCCTCTACGGTAAGCCACCCATGACCCTCAGAGCTGCGCACTGTCACCATTGTTACTCGTGAGCTATATAAGAACTAGTCTTTTGTTAGGTAGGTAGCGAATTGGGCGAGTTGGTAAGCGTTGTACATGATGAAAACCGCTCAAACGACGACGACGGGGTGAAGACAACAAACACGACACGGCGAAGCTGTTCTCGCAACTAAAGTTTTGTTAGTGAAATTAACAGAAAGAAAACAGCGTAGCCGACACTGATGACATCAACAAACATCTACTTATCTATTCGGCACTACATAATATTTGGACCTCAAGCGATTCACACACCGCTATTCATATTACCTCGCAAAAAACAAACCTCTTTATCTGACAGAGCTACCGATGGCGCACCCTCAGCTGTCAATAAATTGTTGCCTTTTTTACCGGTGTACCATGTTCTGATTTTACACTTGCCCAATGAACCTCAAAAATATTACAAAAACGAGGACATATTTTTAATGAAGTGACGAATGCGAATTGTGTTAAATTGCCAAGTTTGACGCAGAATCAAGCTAAGTTAAAAAAATATCGGCGAGCTTTTCTCCGCATCTGCCGGTTTTGCGGTGAGCTTTTCTCCGGTGAGCTTATCTCCGGTGAGCTTTTCTCCGGTGAGCTTTTCTCCGGTGAGCTTTTCTCCGCCGCCCGCCTGAACTACGCAGGCTAACTTCTTTTTATTTCTTTTCGGGGGTTTTTCCGATTAGCTGGACGGTTAAGCTAGGTCCCTTGTGTAGCTAAAAGCCTAGCACCACCCTTTTCAGGTGGTGCAATTTGTGTATGTCAGTTTTTTGCTGATTTATAGGCTTTTTGTTGAAGCGCACTTTTCCCGCCTTTTTTCTTTCGACCGAAAACGCCATGTAGTATTTTTTTTTCTCTCAACACTAATGGCGGTGTAGGGCTAAGGTCGGTACTCGTTGCAGTAGCGCGGTCGCGAGAGTACGTTTGTTTGGTCTTTTTTTTATTTTAGGCCATTTTCTATTATTTTTAGGGGTGTCCCTTTGTGATTTTGTCCGCGCCATTTTTGGCACAAAAGACTGTTTTCTTTCGTCGCGAGGAGTAGCTGGGGATTTTGGTACGGTGTTTCGGCTGGGCTTTGGGTTTTGTTTTTATTTTTGCTTTTGGGCGTTTCTTGGGCAAGCCTGTCCGTCATCTGAGACGCTCAGATGCCGGGCAGCACTACTGGCGATACCTCCCCCCCGGGGGAGGAGGTAACTGAGAAGGGCAACAGGGATTCCCGTCCGACCCAAGAGACGCTCGCCGCGCAGGCGAAAGACATGAAGTTCAAACTTAACCCGAACGCCGCAACTCTGGTAGACATGTACCATGACATAAGTGAGGCAATCCCAGCGGTGGGCACTAAAACCAGTAAGACCCACGTGGCCAACCTGCACGGTGCATACGATCGTCTGTTTGGTTTTGCGCTGGATCTAATTAACCAAAACACGGCACTGGCTGCCAAAATGGAAGCGTACAAGGAAGAGAGGGAGAGGGCCCCAGCCCCCGCAGCCCCCTCCCCCACGCCGGAGAGTGTTGCCGCCCTGCACCGCACCTTCTCGCAGGTTTTCCAGCAGAACCCGGCGACTTCGAGCCCGAGCCCCGCCGGCCAGCAGCAGGGGGGGGGCATTGCCCGAGGCCCCCAAGCCAACAACACCACCCTCAGCCCCCAGGGAGAGCCTTTTGATCTACTCGGCAACCAATCCATCAGCTGGGGTGGAGCCATACGCAGGGATCTCCCACCTGCTGCGTACTACATTCAAGCCCTCGGAGCTCGGTCTCGGCAGCGTCGAGATCAAGCAAGTGCGAGGTGGGGCTATTGTGCTCGGTCACAGCGCGGCCGGACTAGACCGCCTCGCGGAGGCCATTAAGGCCAACGAGGAAACCGCGTCTAAACTTACAACTAGGCGTTCGGAAAAAAGGGCCCCACAGGTCAAGATTGTGGGGGTTGACCCAGGGGTGGAAGCTGCGGACCTAGTTGAGGCCCTAACTTCTACGAATGATATCCCAACAGAAGACCAGAACAAGGTCGTGGCCTCATTTCGGGCAGCATCGGGCACCATGAGGGACATCCTCCTCCAAAAGAGGAGGGTGTATCTCGGATGGACGTCCTGCCCCGTCTATGAGAACCTTGGCGTCCGGCGCTGCACGAAGTGTTGCACTTATGGCCACACAGCTAAAATGTGCAAAGACCAGTCCTCGGCCTGCACTGAGTGTTCCGGTGACCACCCCGGGGCCAACTGCAGGGCAATTGAGAAGCGGTGCCGTGCATGCGTTCGGAGTAACGAGAAGTTCAAGACGAAATTTCACGTCGAACACTCGTTTGGTTCGAGGGCATGCAGGGCCCTGCTTGAGAAGGAGCAGCAGGCTCGACGATATTTAGCCTACTAAAAAGCCCCTTTACCAAGCATTCATAGGTACATAGCTCTAATTCAATAGTTATCTTTTCCCGCTTTTGAGCTGAACATACATTAACTTCAAACACTAACTATGACCAGCTCGGATAGCAGAGTAGATATCCTGCAGTTTAACGAAAATCACTGTATAAGAGCTATAGACCAACTTAAGATAGATACTATGGAAATTAAACAACGCATCACCTGCATTCAGGAACCTTATTATCTTAAAAACAAGGTTTTGGGATTCAGCATTAAAGATAATGTCATAGCATTCGAAACAAAACCCAGAGTCGCAATGGTAATTCACGATAACTTTTGCGATGCATTTCCTATTACCGTAGCCAGAGATCTGCTAGTGGTCCGCTGTAACACAGAAAACGAAACGTTTGTGCTAGCAAACGTTTATATACCACCTGATGACGACATAACACCTTGGCTGCAAATAATCACCGAAGTTGTAGAACAGCACAAATCAGAAAAACTTATATTATTAGGAGACTTTAACGCAAAAAACCCCAGCTGGGGGGGACAGAGATTAGACCAGAGAGGAGAGGAATTAGCAGACCTTTTTATAAGCTTAGAATTAGTGTGGATCAATGACAGAAACTCGTCCCCAACTTTCGCCTCACCAAACGGCGAAAGTTGGATTGATCTAACTATTGTAAATGGACACACATTAGGACACATTTCGGATTGGGGGGTTTTGGACACTCCTTCAGGCAGCGACCACAGCTACATCAAAATTACAGCTTTTGGAAATAGGTGCCCAGTCAAAAGACTAACAAAAACAGGCGAGATAAAGGTTATAGACAAATTAATAAAAGACCGCTGGCTTAGGGACATGTCAAGCAGACCTCTCGTTTCCAAAAATCATTTAGAGCATGTAATTAGAACATTTTATGACAAAATTGAAGAACTTACGGAAATATATTCCAAGGTAGTTACCTATCGAGCAAACGAAGTTAAATGGTGGACCCCACAACTTTCTATCGAACGTAAAAAAATTCGGGCGCTTCGGCGCAGATATCAAAAAATTGCAAAAATAACAATAGAGATCAATTTAAGAAATCCTATTATGAAGCGCACAAAGCTAATAAAACCAACATAAAGGATGCAAAGCAGAGCTCTTTTAAAGAGTTCTGCGGTGTCATCCATGGCAATAATGTTTTTACCCTCCCATATAAGATAGCACTTAACAAACTTAAACGCCCGGTAGTGCTTTGTCCTCTCGTGTTACCAGATGGAGTTCGGACGAGAAGTCTGGCAGAGACAGTACGTTTTATCCTAACAACACTATTCGAGGAAGATGACCCTAACAGCGACTCGGCACATGAGACCAACGTGCGTCTCATGTCACTCGAAGATATAAATACAATCAATGACATACCCTTCACTTTGGCAGAGGTAGATGCCGTTTTGGCTAAAGTGAAATTAACAACTGCACCAGGAATTGATAATATCAAAACCTTTTTTCTGAGAACAATCTACAACAACTTTAAAGAACTCTTTCTTAAAATTTTCAACGCGTGTCTGGAATGGAAAGAAGGAAAAATAATACTACTCAAAAAGACAGATAGGGTTGACAGCCCCTCCGGATATAGACCGATCTGTCTGAACTCCATCTTTGGTAAAGTATTAGAAAAACTAATTAACAATAGGCTGTACCATTTCTTACACTCTAAAAAACTACTTCATGAAAACCAATTTGGCTTTACCCACAGAAAGTCTGCAGTAAGCGCGTTATACAAAATTAAAACTAAGCTGGAGGACGTCAAGAGCGAGGGGAAGGGGGCAATCTTGGTGTCTCTGGACATCAAGGGAGCCTTCAACTCGCTCTGGGCCCCAGTAGTAATTAACAAACTAAGAGAAAACAACTGCCCCAGAAATCTTTTCAATTTGGTTCGAGACTTTTTGACAAACCGCAAAATGTCCTACTTAACAAAAAGCGAAAAAATTACTATCGGCTCAGTAAAGGGGTGTCCGCAAGGTTCACCCCTCAGTCCTCTTCTTTTCAATGTTGTTATTGCGGATCTTCTTCAACAAAGATTCGAAAACAATATAACGATTCAGGCATTTGCTGACGACGTAACCCTAATAGTGACGGGAAAATCACGGAAAGAACTGGAGGACAATGCAAACCGGGCGCTAAACCTCATTAAAGAATGGGGAGATGAAAAAAGGTTAAGCTTTAACCCGACCAAGTGCGAAGTTCTTGATATTGGAGATCGGTATAAAAAACGAGTACCAACCATTAAATTGGGAGGTCGCAACCTCACTCATGTAAATTCATTAAAAATCCTCGGGGTCGTTTTCGACTCAAAACTGACATTCACGGCACATGCAGAATATCTAAAATCTAAAATAACTCAAAGCACCCAAGCCCTCGGCATGTTTTCCGGGGTCAACTGGGGCATCAAGGGGACACAATTCAGAGACATTTATATCAGAGGAATAGAACGAGCAATTACGTACGCCGCCCCCGTATGGTGGAAAAATACAAACAATTCGCACTTGGCCAGAAAGCTACAGTCTGTACAAAGAACGCCGCTTTTGAAAATAACTAAAGCATACCGCACCGTTAGCAATATCAACCTTAATATTCTCTCAAACATTATGCCAATAGCACTAACACTCGACAAAGAAGCCGCGTCATTTCACTTGTTTCAGAGAAACAGTGACCACACCATACTTGGGACGACCTGGGAGACGGAAAAAATCCAAAAACTGTTAGATCCCTGGGATACGCACCCAGCAGAAAAAACAGCGGTATCATTCTTTAAAAAAGCGCCTAGCACTGCTCAACTTAACATTTTCACCGATGGATCTGTCTGTAACCAGACAGTAGGAGCAGCATTTATAATACTAGATGAATTGGAAAAATCAAATAAGAAAGCAATGTACAAATTAGAAAAGCACGCAACAATATATGATGCCGAAATGATTGCAATTCTGAAAAGTCTGGAATACGTATCAACTTTTAAAAACAGTACAACCATTTACCTATTCACGGATAGCTTATCCACGCTGCAGGCCCTAGCTAACCCCCACAATAACCATCCAGTAATTCAACTCATAAAAAATACCATTAAAACAATTCGAACAATGCATAGTATAAATCTAATGCATGTGAAAGGCCATACTGGGGTGGAGGGAAACGAATTGGCAGATAAACTAGCAAATAAAGCGCGAACTCATGGAGAACCGGTAGCGTTACCCATGGGAAAAAACTATGTCAAAAAGAAATCAAAATTCAACTCTTTAAAGAATGGGATCAGCGATGGAAAGAGGAGGGGCAAAACTCCGAATTGAGTACATGGATCCCTAGTATACACGATATACCAGACAATTTTCCAGCAAACTTTTACGTCTCACAGGTCGTCACCAATCATGGCAGGCTGCCTTATTACCTCTATAGAGTGAAACTGTCTCCCGACCAAAACTGCTTCTGCGGGAGGCAGTGCGTTAATTTCCTACACTATCTTAATGAATGCCCGTTACTAAAACCTCTCGCGGAACAAGTGTACAATTTATTGCCCGGCAAAGTGACCACTGTCACGGATAAAGATAAAATTAACATTCTAAAAAACCAAAAAATTCTTAAACTAATTGGAGAAATGTTAAATCTCATTGGGGCAAAATTAGGCACATTAGAACGAAGAGGGCTAACATAAGAAAAAAGTGATTGCCTGTCGGAAAAAGCGGGCACAGTGCAATAATCGGTGAGCGTCCCCACCCGCACCACAGGTGCAAAGTGCTCTGCACCTTCCGACACGCAACACGTGCCCAGGTGCTTCCTGGCGCACAGGGAAGAGGGAAGGGATGGGAGGGATGGGGGAAGGGAACTCACAAACACACAGACACACTCACTTGCACAACAACAGGAAGGTGAAACCCGGGAATACTCCCCCATGCAGCGGTGCCCCCGCCCACGCTACCCTCCAAAACCCCGTACTGATGGGTAAGGTACGGGGAAGGGGTGAGGCAACGGTGAATAGCCCCTCACCATGGAGTGGAGGTACTCGAGCTCCAGCACATTGGCAACCCAATGCCAAGAGCAGGGCCATCTGGGGAGGTTCGCGGCCACCTTCAAACATTAACTGTTACAGACCAGGTAGTGTTGGGGGCCCTAGGGGTTCCCGCGCTCGGGGTGCGGGCTGGGCCCGCGGTTTGCCGCTGTCTTCTCCGGCCAGATGGGGCTGTCATTAAGACATGCAGAGATGCAGTGCCCGCTGCGGCTCCTTGGCCACAAGGGGCGAGCAGCGGGCACCTCGGGGGCCGTGAGGCAGCGGTGGGACGTGGGTCGGGTGCGCGCCGGGGGCGCGGGGATTTCTGTGGCCCTCTCTGGCACTCCCACATAACATAAAATACGATACCAAGTAGCCTACACCACAACAGCAATGGCGACGTGGCGCGAGTACAGGCGTAAGCGGCGCCCCCGCAGATGGGCGTTCAGGTGGGCCCGCCCCTTCAGCAGATGGGTGGAGGGGAGGGGCCCAC
>NW_024610108.1:3772500-3787500 GCF_016920785.2 Ixodes scapularis | reverse complement strand
CTGTCCTGTGACCTGCTGCTCAGTGCTCAGTGCTCAGTGCTGTGCTTGTGCAAGGCCTCTGGTGTGTGTGCCGTGTCCTACGTATCGCCCAACTAGGTTCTACTTGTGCCCCTTATTAATTCATTAATATGTGTCGTGTGTGTGTGTGCTCTTTGAGCAGTTTCCGTTCTTGTGCCGTCCGTCCAGTGAAAGGATTTTTTCATTTTTTTTATTAAGTTACGGCGCTTGTTTTCGTGCAGCTCTACGTGGTCGTGTCCTCGTACGCAGTGGTGTGTTTGTGGAAAGTCTCTCGTTGTGTTGTGTTGTGCAGTGCAGTGCAGTGCAGTGCAGTGCAGTGCAGTGCTGTGCGTGCGCCAAAGCCTCTGGATAAAAGAAAAAAAAAATATATATATATATATATATATAAATACACATTTTTTTTCTAATCTTTTTTAAAATTAATTTTACATGTGGTAAGTATGCATGACTTATACCATACTTTGTATTGATTTATTTGGGTCGTGTCTTTTTTTTTTCACATTATTAGCCTTCTTGTTCTCCTCCTCCTCCTCCTGCTTATCATTATTGTAGAAATGTTTTCCTTTTTCTTTTTTTCCTCTTTCTTTCTAAGCTTTTAGTTTCCACCAGAGTGTCGAACCGAATTTTTTATTGGTTTGCTTCGATTTGCGGGAGCACAAAAGTAATGTAGGACATTAAAATAGCACAACAAATAGAAGAACAAGAGGTATACAGGACAGGCGCTGATGTTGAACTAGTTTCATTCAGGAAAAGTGAACATGTATATACACACGACAGGCAAAGCAGCACATATTCTTAAGGGTAGAAGATATTTGAGCTGGGATGCTGGTGTCTCCCAGCACGATCAAACCATCGGGGGCTATTGCCGCCTTCTCGGCTGCCCTCGGCACTTATCGTGAATAAAAGCTATATATGTATGTTTACTTTTCCTGGATAAAACTAGTTGAAAGTGAGTGCCTGTCCTGTATACTCCTTGTCCTCGTCTTTTTTGCGCTATTTTATATATTTTACTAAGATGAACCAACAGCGTACCGTATTAAAAAGAAAAAGAAGAAGCTAAAGTGATATTATATTTACCTGGTGCTTCTTTTCGTAATAGGCACTATTTCAAGAGTGCAAACGGGTATCTTTCCATTCATTTGTAGGGTTCGCTTATTTTCAGGTGCCGAGAAATAAATTGCTTCATTTAAATTTGATGGAGCAGTAAATGACAAGCTACATACATATCTGTCTTTCCTTGTTTTTTTTTTGTTTTTTTTTGTGTTATATTTTAGCCTGAATTTAAAAGTTATCAGTCTGTTGGGTCGCCTAAAATACAGGTGATTGGCATTTGAGGTTTTTTTTCTTTACAAGATAATGGTTGATTCAATTTAGCAAGTAAGCATCAATTGTGCTACTTTTTTTTCCTTCATCTTAAATAGAGCTAAGCAATCAACTCGACATGACGGCTACTTAATTTGTCGCTTTCTTACCGCCTGTTTTCCGAAACTGTGTGCTTTCTTTTCGTCGTCATCGACTTTGGGCTGCCGCTCCAAGTCCATAGAGCCTTTTTTTTTTCAGTTATCCCTGCCGTACACCCTTGTACTTCTATTCATCGTCACACTAATAGACAGTTATATTTTCTTCCGTACAGTTCCAAGTTGGCGGGTCAGTTTCGGTTCGGCTGAAACTAACTCCTCGGTTCCGGTTTTTCGTTCGCTTCGGTTTTCGGTTCGACACTCTGGTCTTCACCGTGCATGGCAACCCCAACCCCTTCCTTCCTTCCTTCCTTCCCTCCCTCCCTCCCTCCCTCCCTCCCTCCCTCTCTCCCCTCTTCTCCTCCCTGCAAGAAAACAAACTGTCGTTTCGAAATGTTTTCTTACTTGAACTGTGAAGGTTTTGAAGTGCATTGCCTTTCCTCCTTTATTGAGCGCACAATTCTAGAGTGGAACTTCCCTTCTGACATTGCAATAAAGTTTCCTGCACAAGGAAGAAAAACCTGCCATTTGACCTCCCTTGTGTGTGCAAAGTGTCAATGTTCCTATATTATGCTTGAACATGGTCTTTTTGTCTTCCTATTTGTCGCAGAAATCATGTATGTGTATGTATGTATGTATATATATATATATATATATATATATACCAATATCGCACTTTATGGATTAATCTTGCACGACCTGTGAAAACCACGTATCTCTGGCTTTCCTCACGTTCGATTTTCGAGCAATTTCTGAAGCTAGCTTGGGGAGATTGATTTCGCTCGCACACAATTCGAGGCGCGAGGACGGGCATGTACGAACGCCTACGTAGTCGGGACGGTAAACAAAACTTACACAAATTAAAATCCTGCGCAGATAATAAAAGAAAGAGCAACAAAAAAGTATGGGCGTCTTTCTTTACTAATTTCTTTTTTTTTTTAGGATTGTAAGCGGACGTGCTTCTTAAACGATACCAAAAAGCGAGACACAATTTGACAAACGGGTCACGTCACAAGAAAGAAAATCCCACATCCTCAAGCGTGTAAAAAATGCACGCAATATCTACAGTACTGGAATTGGAAGCGCTGCCAATCTCGCGTGCACTAGCCCAAATCGCGTTGCTCCCGCTCACGTCAAAGCGACACAGACCTCGTCGGAAAGGTACGCTTTCTGACGCGGTCAACCGGTAAAAACACTATATATTGTAAAATTCTGTACTTTGGACGTGATTAATTCAGACTGCTTTGCGGCTAACTATGCGCGCGTTCCTTCCCAATGAAACGAAAGAGCGAGATTAGAAATAGAGGAAATAATTCCCGTGAAAAGAAAGAAATTCGTCTCTTATTGAGCTTGGCAGTAAAGCACGCGACATCTCCAGTATTCCGTTTGAAAGCGTTGTCCATGGCAAGTGCAGTAGTGTACAGTGTTCGGCTCTCGCCCAGTTGAAAGCGCCAGAAAGCCCGTGTCGCCTCGCGACACGGGTAACCGCTAGAAAACACGCACATTTTAAAGTCGCGTGATTTGCACTTCATTCCTCGGAAGTACTTTGTGGGAGACGAAGCGGGCGTTCCATGCCAAGGACACGGAAGAGAGAGATTAGAAATAGAGCGAACAATTCGCGTAAAAAGAATAATATTTGTCTCCTATCAAACTTGCCAGAAAAGTAAGCGAGATTTCCAGTATTCCGTTTGAAAGCGCTGCCCGTCGCAAGTGCAGTAGTGTACAGTGTTCGGCTCTCGCCCAGTTGAAAGCGCCAGAAAGCCCGTGTCGCCTCGCGACACGGGTAACCGCTAGAAAACACGCACATTTTAAAGTCGCGTGATTTGCACTTGATTCCTCGGAAGTACTTTGTGGGAGACGAAGCGGGCGTTCTATGCCAAGGACACGGAAGAGAGAGATTAGAAATAGAGCGAACAATTCGCGTGAAAAGAATAATATTTGTCTCCTATCAAACTTGCCAGAAAAGTAAGCGAGATTTCCAGTATTCCGTTTGAAAGCGCTGCCCGTCGCAAGTGCAGTAGGGTAAATTGTTCGGCTCTCGCCCAGTTGAAAGCGCCAGAAAGCCCGTGTCGCAAAGCGACACGGGTAACCGCTAGAAAACACGCATCTTTTTCTTTTGTTAATCCCGTGCTTCTCACTTCGTTCCTTGAGAGGACTTTGTCGGAAACTAAGTGGCGGGGCCTTCCAAACGAAACCAATGGTAGAAACAATGAAGTGAGCAAAGAAGAGTAGTGTAAAGAAAGAAAATTGCCTATTATGAAGCCTGCCGTAAACACGCGCGATACCGCGAGCATTCGGATTAAAAGCAGTGACAATCTCACCTACTATAGCGCTCATTGTTCGGCTCTGACACAATTCAAAACGCATGAAACGCCCCGTGTAAATATTGGTTTACTTTGTACTAACAAAGTCGATAAACTTTCTGTTGACCATGTTAACATGAACTGAAAGTCGAAAAGAAGTAATCAGAGTCAAGCAGGGGTCAGCACGTTTTTAATAAAAAGCGAGAAATAATTTTTTTATAGGGGTAGGATGTATGTACGTATGTATGTATGGATATATAGAGGCACACAGGAAAAAAAGAACATTTATATATATATATATACACACAAACATACATACATACATACATACATACATATATATATATATATATATATATATATATATATATATATATAAGGAGAGAGAGAGGGGAAAAAAAATAAGAAAGAAGGACAAATAAATGATACTGAATAACGAGGAGCCACATGAGTGAGAGACAGTAAGTCAGTCAGTCAGTCACCGAAACTGATAACCACAAACTATGTACAGAATGTTCTTGAAGGATCTTCTTTATACTTATCGGTGCTATTATGTGGAGGTGGGGTCTGTCGAGCGTTCGATTGGTGCGAGCGGCGTCTGACGACGTCGCCGACGCCTTTCGTCGCCGTCTCGGCCGCTGCCTCCGCCGCATGGTCGTTACAGCAAGGTACCTGCGATCTCTGGCGTCTGCCGTTGGGGTCGGTTCTCGGGTGCACCTGTGTCTTGAAAACGAATGCGAGAGGAGGGTGTTTCGGAGCGTCCGCGCTAACCGAACGGTGTGAAATGACGAGTGCGTTCTGACCGAAGGCCGGGGTGCGTCCTCGCGTCCTCACGGGACCTGAAAGCTCGGCAACGCTGCGAAGGCGTCGTCAATGATTTTTTTTGGCGTACGACTTTCTGTTGCTACGACGAGAAAGAAATTTATGCGCTTCTTGCCGCGTCGGTACCGACCTCGGTCGGGGATATTCCGGCTGCGCGCTCGAACGTGCTTCATTTCTTCTTGGATTTGGAAGTAATTCCTAAGCGTTGTGTGTGTTTGCGGTTCGTAAGGGGCGCCTGACGGTGGCCCCGCGTCCGCGCGTTGGTAGGGTTTGGGGCGACCCACCACGAAAAGATTACCTGGTTGATCCTGCCAGTAGTCATATGCTTGTCTCAAAGATTAAGCCATGCATGTCTAAGTACATGCCGAAACAAGGTGAAACCGCGAATGGCTCATTAAATCAGTTATGGTTCCTTAGATCGTCTCTTCCTACTTGGATAACTGTGGCAATTCTAGAGCTAATACATGCAGTGAGCCCGAAGCCCCTCGGGGCGACGGGTGCTTTTATTAGACCAAGATCAATCGGGCTTCGGTCCGTTTTGTGTGGTGACTCTGGATAACTTTGTGCTGATCGCACGGCCACGAGCCGGCGACGTTTCTTTCAAGTGTCTGCCTTATCAACTGTCGATGGTAGGTTATGTGCATACCATGGTTGTTACGGGTAACGGAGAATCAGGGTTCGATTCCGGAGAGGGAGCCTGAGAAACGGCTACCACATCCAAGGAAGGCAGCAGGCGCGCAAATTACCCACTCCCGGCACGGGGAGGTAGTGACGAAAAATAACAATACGGGACTCTTTTGAGGCCCCGTAATTGAAATGAGTACACTCTAAATCCTTTAACGAGGATCCATTGGAGGGCAAGTCTGGTGCCAGCAGCCGCGGTAATTCCAGCTCCAATAGCGTATACTAAAGTTGCTGCTGTTAAAAAGCTCGTAGTTGGATCTCAGTTACAGGCGGGAAGTGCGTGGACACCACGTTACGGCCCGTGCTGAACATCATGCCTGTCGTGGCTTGGTTCCCTTCATCAGGTGCCTTGCTTTGGCCGGCGCGTTTACTTTGAAAAAATTAGAGTGCTCAACGCAGGCGATTCGCCTGAATAACAGTGCATGGAATAATAGAACAAGATCCTGTTTCTGTTCTGTTGGTTTTTGGAATACAGGATAATGATTAAGAGGAACAGACGGGGGCATTCGTATTGCGGCGCAAGAGGTGAAATTCTTGGACCGTCGCAAGACGAACTACTGCGAAAGCATTTGCCAAGAATGTTTTCATTGATCAAGAACGAAAGTTAGAGGTTCGAAGGCGATCAGATACCGCCCTAGTTCTAACCATAAACGATGCCAACCAGCGATCCGCCTGAGTTACTCAAATGACTCGGCGGGCAGCTTCCGGGAAACCAAAGTATTTGGGTTCCGGGGGAAGTATGGTTGCAAAGCTGAAACTTAAAGGAATTGACGGAAGGGCACCACCAGGAGTGGAGCCTGCGGCTTAATTTGACTCAACACGGGAAAACTTACCCGGCCCGGACACTGGGAGGATTGACAGATTGAGAGCTCTTTCTTGATTCGGTGGATGGTGGTGTTCATAATTACTTACAGCGCGACTGGGACAAGGACAGACAGAGGAGAAACACAGAAACACAGGACAAGCGCTGAACTAGCAACTGATTCTATTGAAAAGAAAAGACATCTGATGCTGCTGCTGCTCGTGCAGGCATGCCCCTCCGTGGCCCTGGCGCTTCTTCTTTCACTCAATGCGAAACCGGCCAAGTTATCCGAGATCCAAAAAGCCGATCTCGCTCTTCATCAAAGACACTGTGGGCTGGCTCACACACAAGGATCCGGTTTTTGTTATGTGGTACGTCTCCATCATTTCTCGGGGTAGTTTGTGGTTGTGTCGAAACATCACTGCAGTCTTGTCGAACAGGGGTTGGCATCCGCAATCCCGGCAATGCATCGCGAGATGCGTGTGAGCGGTTCCTTTCATAGAACTGTGGTGTTCTCGTAGTCTTGTGTTGAGGCAACGCCCAGTCTGTCCTATGTAGGCACGCCCGCAGGAAAACGGAATCTTGTAGACCACGCCTTCTATGCAGGCGACAAACTGCATTCCGTGTTTGATGCTGCAGCCGCTGTGAGACTTAGGATCGTTATTTCTCGCGCGTTTGTTGACTGCGGAGCACACAGAGCTGAGCTTGTGGCGGGCGGAAAAAACAACATTCACGTTGTATCTTGAGGCGACTTTCTTGAGTCCGTGGGAAAGGCGGTGGATGTACGGTATGGCTGAGGTTTTCTTTTTCTCTCTCTGCTCGAGGTCACGTTGCTCGATCGCGGGATCTGTTTTAAGGTGTTTCACGATTTTTTCGCAAGCTGAAGAAATGACCGAATCAGGATATCCCGAATCCTTGAGCCGTTGAATTTGGGACATGAAGCTGGAATTCAAATTGTGGATGCATGTGCTTGTTAGAGCAGTCCTCAGACAGGAAAATGCGATGCCTTGTTTGACGAGTTTGGAGTGGGCTGATTGAAAGTTAAGAAGAGCCTTCGCTGTTCTGGGACTGTAACACCAGCAAACATGATCGTCCCCCACTTCGATGCGGAGATCCAGGAACTGAATGAGGTTCTGTTTTGGGGCTTCATAGGTGAAGTGAAGTCCTAGCCCTTTTTCCGTGAAGATCTTCAGCACATCGTCAAGCTTCTGCTGGAAATTAGCCCTCTCAACGAACACCAAATAATCGTCTACGTACCTAAACACTTTTTTGGTGTTTTTCTCCAAGCAGGGTTCAAGATCCCGATCGATCTTGCCTAGGAAGATGTTGCTGAGCACAGGAGCTACTCTAGACCCTATGCATACGCCAGACTTCTGTATGTACACCTTGTCCTGCCATCCGATGAGTGTGGACTTTAAATAAACGGACAGGAGTTCGAGAAAGTCTTCTACCGTAATCCCGCATCGAGTCCTGAAGGCGCTTTCATCGTTGTGTTCTGTGATGCACTCCTTGACACTAACCATGAGGTCGTCGTGTGGCATGGAGTAATATAATTCTTCAACGTCGATGCTGAACGCGCTGCACCCGTGTGGGTTACTGACATTTAGAAAGTCAACAACCGCCTTGGAATTGGGGACGCACATTGGGTCTACAATATGTAGGGAGTCGAGGTGCCTTTGCAAAAAGCCCGAAATTGCGTGTAACCAAGAATTCCGCTCGGACACTATGGTGCGAAAGGGGACTCCTGGCTTATGGGTTTTTGCCGCGAAAAATACGTCTAACGTGAGGTTTTTTCCTTTCTTTGCTCCTGCAGCAACACTGGTCAGGTTCAGTTGGTGAAGAAATTTGATGGTGCATTCCTTCACCTTGGCGGAACGATCGGAGACCGCTCTAAAGTTTTTTAGTACGGATGTTGTCGCTTTTTCGGAGAACGTGCCGTCGGGCATGATGACAAAGCACCCTTCTTTGTCGGACAACATTATGTTCATGCTGTTGGACGCGAGAAAGTCAATCACGGGCTCGAGGCTTTTGGTTCTTCGGCACCCTCCTTCGGATCTCCACAGGACGTCCACACAATCAGCAACGCACCTTGGTCTGTCCTCTTCCGGTGTTGCTCGTGAGATGGATCTCGACATGACCAACTTGTCTACTCTTCTGAGCATGGGCTCGAGGCAGAACTTAGGTCCTTTTTTCAAAATCTTTAGGTGACTGTCTGGGACTTGAAGATCCCCGAGGATGACAACGTTACCTTCTTTGGCCTTAGTCCTCTTCTTGGGAGGCAGTGTAAGGCGCACCTGGGTCCAAAGAAACTCAGTAACTTGGGCAGTGGTCCTTGACCATTCTTGAAAAAGGCGGGATGCTTGAGGGTGAGTAAGCCCCCGAGAACAAGCGATACGGAGGCAGTCCTTAAAAAAGCGGACCTGCTGCCACCACTCCGAACACAAGATGCGACACAGCCTGCTGGAGTGCCTCGGAGACGGAACCATCCACCCGCAAATGACTTGTAAATCCGGGGGGCACGTGGAGGATCTAGCGTACCAGGATGCGGTCCTTGCCTTGCAAACATAGACAGCGATGAGGGATGATAAAACAGCGGGATTATGTACAAAGTCCCGCTTTTTTAAGGACTGCCTCCGTATCGCTTGTTCTCGGGGGCTTACTCACCCTCAAGCATCCCGCCTTTTTCAAGAATGGTCAAGGACCACTGCCCAAGTTACTGAGTTTCTTTGGACCCAGGTGCGCCTTACACTGCCTCCCAAGAAGAGGACTAAGGCCAAAGAAGGTAACGTTGTCATCCTCGGGGATCTTCAAGTCCCAGACAGTCACCTAAAGATTTTGAAAAAAGGACCTAAGTTCTGCCTCGAGCCCATGCTCAGAAGAGTAGACAAGTTGGTCATGTCGAGATCCATCTCACGAGCAACACCGGAAGAGGACAGACCAAGGTGCGTTGCTGATTGTGTGGACGTCCTGTGGAGATCCGAAGGAGGGTGCCGAAGAACCAAAAGCCTCGAGCCCGTGATTGACTTTCTCGCGTCCAACAGCATGAACATAATGTTGTCCGACAAAGAAGGGTGCTTTGTCATCATGCCCGACGGCACGTTCTCCGAAAAAGCGACAACATCCGTACTAAAAAACTTTAGAGCGGTCTCCGATCGTCCCGCCAAGGTGAAGGAATGCACCATCAAATTTCTTCACCAACTGAACCTGACCAGTGTTGCTGCAGGAGCAAAGAAAGGAAAAAACCTCACGTTAGACGTATTTTTCGCGGCAAAAACCCATAAGCCAGGAGTCCCCTTTCGCACCATAGTGTCCGAGCGGAATTCTTGGTTACACGCAATTTCGGGCTTTTTGCAAAGGCACCTCGACTCCCTACATATTGTAGACCCAATGTGCGTCCCCAATTCCAAGGCGGTTGTTGACTTTCTAAATGTCAGTAACCCACACGGGTGCAGCGCGTTCAGCATCGACGTTGAAGAATTATATTACTCCATGCCACACGACGACCTCATGGTTAGTGTCAAGGAGTGCATCACAGAACACAACGATGAAAGCGCCTTCAGGACTCGATGCGGGATTACGGTAGAAGACTTTCTCGAACTCCTGTCCGTTTATTTAAAGTCCACACTCATCGGATGGCAGGACAAGGTGTACATACAGAAGTCTGGCGTATGCATAGGGTCTAGAGTAGCTCCTGTGCTCAGCAACATCTTCCTAGGCAAGATCGATCGGGATCTTGAACCCTGCTTGGAGAAAAACACCAAAAAAGTGTTTAGGTACGTAGACGATTATTTGGTGTTCGTTTAGAGGGCTAATTTCCAGCAGAAGCTTGACGATGTGCTGAAGATCTTCACGGAAAAAGGGCTAGGACTTCACTTCACCTATGAAGCCCCAAAACAGAACCTCATTCAGTTCCTGGATCTCCGCATCGAAGTGGGGGACGATCATGTTTGCTGGTGTTACAGTCCCAGAACAGCGAAGGCTCTTCTTAACTTTCAATCAGCCCACTCCAAACTCGTCAAACAAGGCATCGCATTTTCCTGTCTGAGGACTGCTCTAACAAGCACATGCATCCACAATTTGAATTCCAGCTTCATGTCCCAAATTCAACGGCTCAAGGATTCGGGATATCCTGATTCGGTCATTTCTTCAGCTTGCGAAAAAATCGTGAAACACCTTAAAACAGATCCCGCGATCGAGCAACGTGACCTCGAGCAGAGAGAGAAAAAGAAAACCTCAGCCATACCGTACATCCACCGCCTTTCCCACGGACTCAAGAAAGTCGCCTCAAGATACAACGTGAATGTTGTTTTTTCCGCCCGCCACAAGCTCAGCTCTGTGTGCTCCGCAGTCAACAAACGCGCGAGAAATAACGATCCTAAGTCTCACAGCGGCTGCAGCATCAAACACGGAATGCAGTTTGTCGCCTGCATAGAAGGCGTGGTCTACAAGATTCCGTTTTCCTGCGGGCGTGCCTACATAGGACAGACTGGGCGTTGCCTCAACACAAGACTACGAGAACACCACAGTTCTATGAAAGGAACCGCTCACACGCATCTCGCGATGCATTGCCGGGATTGCGGATGCCAACCCCTGTTCGACAAGACTGCAGTGATGTTTCGACACAACCACAAACTACCCCGAGAAATGATGGAGACGTACCACATAACAAAAACCGGATCCTTGTGTGTGAGCCAGCCCACAGTGTCTTTGATGAAGAGCGAGATCGGCTTTTTGGATCTCGGATAACTTGGCCGGTTTCGCATTGAGTGAAAGAAGAAGCGCCAGGGCCACGGAGGGGCATGCCTGCACGAGCAGCAGCAGCATCAGATGTCTTTTCTTTTCAATAGAATCAGTTGCTAGTTCAGCGCTTGTCCTGTGTTTCTGTGTTTCTCCTCTGTCTGTCCTTGTCCCAGTCGCGCTGTAAGTAATTATGAACTCTTACCAACTCGCCCATTTGTCCATTTTGCTAGGTTTCATTTCTTCTACAAGGGGCTCTTTTCTGTGTTCTCAAGACTTTGTACATAATCCCGCTGTTTTATCATCCCTCATCGCTGTCTATGTTTGCAAGGCAAGGACCGCATCCTGGTACGCTAGATCCTCCACGTGCCCCCCGGATTTACAAGTCATTTGCGGGTGGATGGTTCCGTCTCCGAGGCACTCCAGCAGGCTGTGTCGCATCTTGTGTTCGGAGTGGTGGCAGCAGGTCCGCTTTTTTAAGGACTGCCTCCGTATCGCTTGTTCTCGGGGGCTTACTCACCCTCAAGCATCCCGCCTTTTTCAAGAATGGTCAAGGACCACTGCCCAAGTTACTGAGTTTCTTTGGACCCAGGTGCGCCTTACACTGCCTCCCAAGAAGAGGACTAAGGCCAAAGAAGGTAACGTTGTCATCCTCGGGGATCTTCAAGTCCCAGACAGTCACCTAAAGATTTTGAAAAAAGGACCTAAGTTCTGCCTCGAGCCCATGCTCAGAAGAGTAGACAAGTTGGTCATGTCGAGATCCATCTCACGAGCAACACCGGAAGAGGACAGACCAAGGTGCGTTGCTGATTGTGTGGACGTCCTGTGGAGATCCGAAGGAGGGTGCCGAAGAACCAAAAGCCTCAAGCCCGTGATTGACTTTCTCGCGTCCAACAGCATGAACATAATGTTGTCCGACAAAGAAGGGTGCTTTGTCATCATGCCCGACGGCACGTTCTCCGAAAAAGCGACAACATCCGTACTAAAAAACTTTAGAGCGGTCTCCGATCGTCCCGCCAAGGTGAAGGAATGCACCATCAAATTTCTTCACCAACTGAACCTGACCAGTGTTGCTGCAGGAGCAAAGAAAGGAAAAAACCTCACGTTAGACGTACTTTTCGCGGCAAAAACCCATAAGCCAGGAGTCCCCTTTCGCACCATAGTGTCCGAGCGGAATTCTTGGTTACACGCAATTTCGGGCTTTTTGCAAAGGCACCTCGACTCCCTACATATTGTAGACCCAATGTGCGTCCCCAATTCCAAGGCGGTTGTTGACTTTCTAAATGTCAGTAACCCACACGGGTGCAGCGCGTTCAGCATCGACGTTGAAGAATTATATTACTCCATGCCACACGACGACCTCATGGTTAGTGTCAAGGAGTGCATCATAGAAGACAACGATGAAAGCGCCTTCAGGACTCGATGCGGGATTACGGTAGAAGACTTTCTCGAACTCCTGTCCGCTTATTTAAAGTCCACACTCATCGGATGGCAGGACAAGGTATACATACAGAAGTCTGGCGTATGCATAGGGTCTAGAGTAGCTCCTGTGCTCAGCAACATCTTCCTAGGCAAGATCGATCGGGATCTTGAACCCTGCTTGGAGAAAAACACCAAAAAAGTGTTTAGGTACGTAGACGATTATTTGGTGTTCGTTGAGAGGGCTAATTTCCAGCAGAAGCTTGACGATGTGCTGAAGATCTTCACGGAAAAAGGGCTAGGACTTCACTTCACCTATGAAGCCCCAAAACAGAACCTCATTCAGTTCCTGGATCTCCGCATCGAAGTGGGGGACGATCATGTTTGCTGGTGTTACAGTCCCAGAACAGCGAAGGCTCTTCTTAACTTTCAATCAGCCCACTCCAAACTCGTCAAACAAGGCATCGCATTTTCCTGTCTGAGGACTGCTCTAACAAGCACATGCATCCACAATTTGAATTCCAGCTTCATGTCCCAAATTCAACGGCTCAAGGATTCGGGATATCCTGATTCGGTCATTTCTTCAGCTTGCGAAAAAATCGTGAAACACCTTAAAACAGATCCCGCGATCGAGCAACGTGACCTCGAGCAGAGAGAGAAAAAGAAAACCTCAGCCATACCGTACATCCACCGCCTTTCCCACGGACTCAAGAAAGTCGCCTCAAGATACAACGTGAATGTTGTTTTTTCCGCCCGCCACAAGCTCAGCTCTGTGTGCTCCGCAGTCAACAAACGCGCGAGAAATAACGATCCTAAGTCTCACAGCGGCTGCAGCATCAAACACGGAATGCAGTTTGTCGCCTGCATAGAAGGCGTGGTCTACAAGATTCCGTTTTCCTGCGGGCGTGCCTACATAGGACAGACTGGGCGTTGCCTCAACACAAGACTACGAGAACACCACAGTTCTATGAAAGGAACCGCTCACACGCATCTCGCGATGCATTGCCGGGATTGCGGATGCCAACCCCTGTTCGACAAGACTGCAGTGATGTTTCGACACAACCACAAACTACCCCGAGAAATGATGGAGACGTACCACATAACAAAAACCGGATCCTTGTGTGTGAGCCAGCCCACAGTGTCTTTGATGAAGAGCGAGATCGGCTTTTTGGATCTCGGATAACTTGGCCGGTTTCGCATTGAGTGAAAGAAGAAGCGCCAGGGCCACGGAGGGGCATGCCTGCACGAGCAGCAGCAGCATCAGATGTCTTTTCTTTTCAATAGAATCAGTTGCTAGTTCAGCGCTTGTCCCGTGTTTCTGTGTTTCTCCTCTGTCTGTCCTTGTCCCAGTCGCGCTGTAAGTAATTATGAACTCTTACCAACTCGCCCAATTGTCCATTTTGCTAGGATGGTGGTGCATGGCCGTTCTTAGTTGGTGTAGCGATTTGTCTGGTTAATTCCGATAACAAACGAGACTCTAGCCTATTAAATAGGTGCGTGGTTCTCTGCACCTTGCACCCTTCTTAGAGGGACAAGCGGCTCCTAGCCGCACGAAACAGAGCAATAACAGGTCTGTGATGCCCTTAGATGTCCGGGGCCGCACGCGCGCTACACTGAAGGAAGCAGCGTGTTTTTATCCCTGTCTGTAAAGACTGGGTAACCCGTGGAACCTCCTTCGTGATTGGGATAGGGGCTTGCAATTGTTCCCCTTGAACGAGGAATTCCCAGTAAGCGCGAGTCATAAGCTCGCGTTGATTACGTCCCTGCCCTTTGTACACACCGCCGGTCGCTACTACCGATTGAATGATTTAGTGAGGTCTTCGGACCGATACCCGGAGCGGCCTTTCGGTTGCGCCGGTGTGTTGGAAAGATGACCAAACTTGATCATTTAGAGGAAGTAAAAGTCATAACAAGGTTTCCGTAGGTGAACCTGCGGAAGGATCATTACCGGATGTTATTTTGCATCGTTTTGTCTTCTTCCTCTTGTACGGGGAATGGACTCGATGTGCGAATTTATCTGGCGCCGATCCCGACCAAGCTTGGATGCCGTCGGAACGGCACAAAAAAAACAACTGTGGTTCGGATGTGCCTTTTTCTTTGGGTGGCCTCCGTTCCTTTCGATGATGCGCCCAGCGGGATCCCTCTGCTGCCTCGATTGAGAGGAGATTTCAAGTGCACCGGGACAATCCGCGGGTTACAAAAGGCGCATCGCCCCCTTTTTCGTCTCTTCTCGAGGATCGCCCTTTTGTTTTGATTAACGAAGAGGCGTTTGAGAAGAAGCTTTTTTTTTGCGCTTTCGAGATGGCATGGGATGTGCCGGGCGCGAAAAAAAACAACTTGTGTTTTGTCGTACTGATTGAAAAATCCAAACACATTGACACGACTCTAAGCGGTGGATCACTCGGTTCTCGGGTCGATGAAGAACGCAGCCAGCTGCGAGACTTGGTGTGAATTGCAGGACACACTGTGCACTTACTCTTTGAACGCACATTGCGGCCTCGGGCCTTCCCGTGGCTTTGTCTGTGTGAGGGTCGGATCATATATCAAGAGAGGAGAATTTGTTTTCTACCTCGTTTTGACTGTGTCGGATCGTGGGCAGCACGCAGTTTTATGCTTTCTTGCGTTGCGTTTTCTTTGAGCAAATGCACGAGTGGTGCGATTGCACGCGTGCGCTTAACCAGTCCTCCTCCTCCTACGAGTTTTTATCGAACACTGCATGGGAAAACGAAACTCGATGGATACCGTTTGTGGAAAATCC
>NW_024610108.1:3750000-3765000 GCF_016920785.2 Ixodes scapularis | reverse complement strand
CCTTCACGTTGCTTGCACATGGCGGAAGTGTGTTCGCTCCTCGAGTTTTCTTCTTTGTTGAACCATTAGGGACGCGTGTACTCGTCGGGACTTCGTCGCGACGGTCCAGCCACCCCTCGCGTTCGCTTCGCTCACGTAAACAAGCACAACGCCAGCGTACTTCCCCGATTCGCTAAAAACAACCATCCGACTCTCGCGTAGCATTGTCACTTGCGTATTTTGTTTCTTTTACCATCCAAACCAGATGGCGCTGCGCAGTTAACGGCTCGAAAACCGGAGCCTTGCTTTAGGTTCGTTAGATGACGCCACTATTCATTCATTTGTTTTTAATTATTTTTTTTTAGTTTTTACTTTTTGTTTAAATTAATTGATTTGATTTTACATTACGTCGTCTCGTCATATAAACAGAAAATATTTAAACAATTTAGGCGCGCCTACGCATCTATTTGGGCGCCGACCACCTGGCGGCGCTACTTATTTTCCAAATTCTGTTTACAAAGTATGACGGCGTTTTCATCTATCTAGCGGTCTCCTACATTTTTTTTTTTTTTTTTTTGCTTTTGTTTTGCGTTGTTCCTGCGTAGTGATAGTTCTTGGTTCTTGGTGAGCTCGGACGCTTTCCAACGCGTTAAGATTCTGGAGTGCAAACTTGTAAGAAACCTTTGCAACCGTGAGTGGTATGCAGTCGGCGCTGCTTGCACGCGATGTATTTTCGACGCGTTTTGTCCGTCTTATTGCCCGCGTGCGTTGGCGTACCTGGTTTCTGAAAGTGTGCGCGTCTCCCACGTGCATCTTAAACCATGCGTGGTCATTGCATGTTTTCGCTTGAGGAGATATCCATTTCCACCAGTGAGTAGTGTTCATTCGCCGCCGCTTCATCGCGATGTGCTTTTGACGTCTTTTTGCTTCTCTGTGCCGCCCGCCCTCCGTGCTTTCCGAAGGTGAGCGCATGGTTTCGCTTTGCAGTGCGCGCTCTGCAGCGTGGTGTTGTGGCGTGGTTCCGGTGAAAGTGCCTGTGGGTGACCTCGCGTGCGTCCGTAATTCCCTGCCTTCGGCCTACTCAGCGTGGACGTCATTTCTGTCCTGTGACCTGCTGCTCGGTGCTCAGTGCTCAGTGCTGTGCTTGTGCAAGGCCTCTGGTGTGGGTGCCGTGTCCTACGTATCGCCCAAGTAGGTTCTACTTGTGCCCCTTATTAATTCATTAATATGTGTCGTGTGTGTGTGTGCTCTTTGAGCAGTTTCCGTTCTTGTGCCGTCCGTCTAGTGAAAGGATTTTTTTATTTTTTTTTATTAAGTTACGGCGCTTGTTTTCGTGCAGCTCTACGTGGTCGTGTCCTCGTACGCAGTGGTGTGTTTGTGGAAAGTCTCTCGTTGTGTTGTGTTGTGCAGTGCAGTGCAGTGCAGTCAAGTGCAGTGCAGTGCTGTGCGTGCGCCAAAGCCTCTGGATAAAAGAAAAAAAAAAAATATATATATATATATATATAAATACACATTTTTTTCTAATTTTTTTTTTTAATTAATTTTACATGTGGTAAGTATGCATGACTTATACCATCCTTTGTATTGATTTATTTGGGTCGTGTCTTTTTTTTTCCACATTATTAGCCTTCTTGTTCTCCTCCTCCTCCTCCTGCTTATCATTATTGTAGAAATGTTTTCCTTTTTCTTTTTTTTCTCTTTCTTTCTAAGCTTTTAGTTTCCACCAGAGTGTCGAACCGAATTTTTTATTGGTTTGCTTCGATTTGCGGGAGCACAAAAGTAATGTAGGACATTAAAATAGCACAACAAATAGAAGAACAAGAGGTATACAGGACAGGCGCTGATGTTGAACTAGTTTCATTCAGGAAAAGTGAACATGTATATACACACGACAGGCAAAGCAGCACATATTCTTAAGGGTAGAAGATATTTGAGCTGGGATGCTGGTGTCTCCCAGCACGATCAAACCATCCGGGGCTATTGCCGCCTTCTCGGCTGCCCTCGGCACTTATCGTGAATAAAAGCTATATATGTATGTTTACTTTTCCTGGATAAAACTAGTTGAAAGTGAGTGCCATTCCTGTATACTCCTTGTCCTCGTCTTTTTTGCGCTATTTTATATATTTTACTAAGATGAACCAACAGCGTACCGTATTAAAAAGAAAAAGAAGAAGCTAAAGTGATATTATATTTACCTGGTGCTTCTTTTCGTAATAGGCACTATTTCAAGAGTGCAAACGGGTATCTTTCCATTCATTTGTAGGGTTCGCTTATTTTCAGGTGCCGAGAAATAAATTGCTTTATTTAAATTTGATGGAGCAGTAAATGACAAGCTACATACATATCTGTCTTTCCTTGTTTTTTTTTGTGTTATATTTTAGCCTGAATTTAAAAGTTATCAGTCTGTTGGGTCGCCTAAAATACAGGTGATTGGCATTTGAGGTTTTTTTTCTTTACAAGATAATGGTTGATTCAATTTAGCAAGTAAGCATCAATTGTGCTACTTTTTTTTCCTTCATCTTAAATAGAGCTAAGCAATCAACTCGACATGACGGCTACTTAATTTGTCGCTTTCTTACCGCCTGTTTTCCGAAACTGTGTGCTTTCTTTTCGTCGTCATCGACTTTGGGCTGCCGCTCCAAGTCCATAGAGCCTTTTTTTTTTCAGCTATCCCTGCCGTACACCCTTGTACTTCTATTCATCGTCAGACTAATAGACAGTTATATTTTCTTCCGTACAGTTCCAAGTTGGCGGGTCAGTTTCGGTTCGGCTGAAACTAACTCCTCGGTTCCGGTTTTTCGTTCGCTTTGGTTTTCGGTTCGGCACTCTGGTCTTCACCGTGCATGGCAACCCCCCCCCTTCCTTCCTTCCTTCCTTCCCTCCCTCCCTCCCTCCCTCCCTCCCTCCCTCCCTCTCTCCCCTCTTCTCCTCCCTGCAAGAAAACAAACTGTCGTTTCGAAATGTTTTCTTACTTGAACTGTGAAGGTTTTCAAGTGCATTTCCTTTCCTCCTTTATTGAGCGCACAATTCTAGAGTGGAACTTCCCTTCTGACATTGCAATAAAGTTTCCTGCACAAGGAAGAAAAACCTGCCATTTGACCTCCCTTGTGTGTGCAAAGTGTCAATGTTCCTATATTATGCTTGAACATGGTCTTTTTGTCTTCCTATTTGTCGCAGAAATCATGTATGTGTATGTATGTATGTATATATATATATATATATATATATATATATATATATATATACCAATATCGCACTTTATGGATTAATCTTGCACGACCTGTGAAAACCACGTATCTCTGGCTTTCCTCACGTTCGATTTTCGAGCAATTTCTGAAGCTAGCTTGGGGAGATTGATTTCGCTCGCACACAATTCGAGGCGCGAGGACGGGCATGTACGAACGCCTACGTAGTCGGGACAGTAAACAAAACTTACACAAATTAAAATCCTGCGCAGATAATAAAAGAAAGAGCAACAAAAAAGTATGGGCGTCTTTCTTTAATAATTTCTTTTTTTTTTTTTTAGGATTGTAAGCGGACGGGCTTCTTAAACGATACCAAAAAGCGAGACACAATTTGACAAACGGGTCACGTCACAAGAAAGAAAATCCCACATCCTCAAGCGTGTAAAAAATGCACGCAATATCTACAGTACTGGAATTGGAAGCGCTGCCAATCTCGCGTGCACTAGCCCAAATCGCGTTGCTCCCGCTCACGTCAAAGCGACACAGACCTCGTCGGAAAGGTACGCTTTCTGACGCGGTCAACCGGTAAAAACACTATATATTGTAAAATTGTGTACTTTGGACGTGATTAATTCAGACTGCTTTGCGGCTAACTAAGCGCGCGTTCCTTCCCAATGAAACGAAAGAGCGAGATTAGAAATAGAGGAAATAATTCCCGTGAAAAGAAAGAAATTCGTCTCTTATTGAGCTTGGCAGTAAAGCACGCGACATCTCCAGTATTCCGTTTGAAAGCGTTGTCCATGGCAAGTGCAGTAGTGTACAGTGTTCGGCTCTCGCCCAGTTGAAAGCGCCAGAAAGCCCGTGTCGCCTCGCGACACGGGTAACCGCTAGAAAACACGCACATTTTAAAGTCGCGTGATTTGCACTTGATTCCTCGGAAGTACTTTGTGGGAGACGAAGCGGGCGTTCCATGCCAAGGACACGGAAGAGAGAGATTAGAAATAGAGCGAACAATTCGCGTGAAAAGAATAATATTTGTCTCCTATCAAACTTGCCAGAAAAGTAAGCGAGATTTCCAGTATTCCGTTTGAAAGCGCTGCCCGTCGCAAGTGCAGTAGTGTACAGTGTTCGGCTCTCGCCCAGTTGAAAGCGCCAGAAAGCCCGTGTCGCAAAGCGACACGGGTAACCGCTAGAAAACACGCGTCTTTTTCTTTTGTTAATCACGTGCTTCTCACTTCGTTCCTTGAGAGGACTTTGTCGGAAACTAAGTGGCGGGGCCTTCCAAACGAAACCAATGGTAGAAACAATGAAGTGAGCAAAGAAGAGTAGTGTAAAGAAAGAAAATTGCCTATTATGAAGCCTGCCGTAAACACGCGCGATACCGCGAGCATTCGGATTAAAAGCAGTGACAATCTCAGTTACTATAGCGCTCATTGTTCGGCTCTGACACAATTCAAAACGCATGAAACGCCCCGTGTAAATATTGGTTTACTTTGTAATAACAAAGTCGATAAACTTTCTGTTGACCATGTTAACATGAACTGAAAGTCGAAAAGAAGTAATCAGAGTCAAGCAGGGGTCAGCACGTTTTTAATAAAAAGCGAGAAATAATTTTTTTTATAGGGGTAGGATGTATGTACGTATGTATGTATGTATATATAGAGGCACACAGGAAAAAAAGAACATTTATATATATATATATATACACACAAACATACATACATACATACATACATACATATATATATATATATATATATATATATATATATATATATAAGGAGAGAGAGAGGGGAAAAAAATAAGAAAGAAAGAAGGACAAATAAATGATACTGAATAACGAGGAGCCACATGAGTGAGAGACAGTAAGTCAGTCAGTCAGTCACCGAAACTGATAACCACAAACTATGTACAGAATGCTCTTGAAGGATCTTCTTTATACTTATCGGTGCTATTATGTGGAGGTGGGGTCTGTCGAGCGTTCGATTGGTGCGAGCGGCGTCTGACGACGTCGCCGACGCCTTTCGTCGCCGTCTCGGCCGCTGCCTCCGCCGCATGGTCGTTACAGCAAGGTACCTGCGATCTCTGGCGTCTGCCGTTGGGGTCGGTTCTCGGGTGCACCTGTGTCTTGAAAACGAATGCGAGAGGAGGGTGTTTCGGAGCGTCCGCGCTAACCGAACGGTGTGAAATGACGAGTGCGTTCTGACCGAAGGCCGGGGTGCGTCCTCGCGTCCTCACGGGACCTGAAAGCTCGGCAACGCTGCGAAGGCGTCGTCAATGATTTTTTTGGCGTACGACTTTCTGTTGCTACGACGAGAAAGAAATTTATGCGCTTCTTGCCGCGTCGGTACCGACCTCGGTCGGGGATATTCCGGCTGCGCGCTCGAACGTGCTTCATTTCTTCTTGGATTTGGAAGTAATTCCTAAGCGTTGTGTGTGTTTGCGGTTCGTAAGGGGCGCCTGACGGTGGCCCCGCGTCCGCGCGTTGGTAGGGTTTGGGGCGACCCACCACGAAAAGATTACCTGGTTGATCCTGCCAGTAGTCATATGCTTGTCTCAAAGATTAAGCCATGCATGTCTAAGTACATGCCGAAACAAGGCGAAACCGCGAATCGCTCATTAAATCAGTTATGGTTCCTTAGATCGTTTCTTCCTACTTGGATAACTGTGGCAATTCTAGAGCTAATACATGCAGTGAGCCCGAAGCCCCTCGGGGCGACGGGTGCTTTTATTAGACCAAGATCAATCGGGCTTCGGTCCGTTTTGTGTGGTGACTCTGGATAACTTTGTGCTGATCGCACGGCCACGAGCCGGCGACGTTTCTTTCAAGTGTCTGCCTTATCAACTGTCGATGGTAGGTTATGCGCCTACCATGGTTGTTACGGGTAACGGAGAATCAGGGTTCGATTCCGGAGAGGGAGCCTGAGAAACGGCTACCACATCCAAGGAAGGCAGCAGGCGCGCAAATTACCCACTCCCGGCACGGGGAGGTAGTGACGAAAAATAACAATACGGGACTCTTTTGAGGCCCCGTAATTGAAATGAGTACACTCTAAATCCTTTAACGAGGATCCATTGGAGGGCAAGTCTGGTGCCAGCAGCCGCGGTAATTCCAGCTCCAATAGCGTATACTAAAGTTGCTGCGGTTAAAAAGCTCGTAGTTGGATCTCAGTTACAGGCGGGAAGTGCGTGGACACCACGTTACGGCCCGTGCTGAACATCATGCCTGTCGTGGCTTGGTTCCCTTCATCAGGTGCCTTGCTTTGGCCGGCGCGTTTACTTTGAAAAAATTAGAGTGCTCAACGCAGGCGATTCGCCTGAATAACAGTGCATGGAATAATAGAACAAGATCCTGTTTCTGTTCTGTTGGTTTTTGGAATACAGGATAATGATTAAGAGGGACAGACGGGGGCATTCGTATTGCGGCGCTAGAGGTGAAATTCTTGGACCGTCGCAAGACGAACTACTGCGAAAGCATTTGCCAAGAATGTTTTCATTGATCAAGAACGAAAGTTAGAGGTTCGAAGGCGATCAGATACCGCCCTAGTTCTAACCATAAACGATGCCAACCAGCGATCCGCCTGAGTTACTCAAATGACTCGGCGGGCAGCTTCCGGGAAACCAAAGTATTTGGGTTCCGGGGGAAGTATGGTTGCAAAGCTGAAACTTAAAGGAATTGACGGAAGGGCACCACAAGGAGTGGAGCCTGCGGCTTAATTTGACTCAACACGGGAAAACTTACCCGGCCCAGACACTGGGAGGATTGACAGATTGAGAGCTCTTTCTTGATTCGGTGGATAGTGGTGCATGGCCGTTCTTAGTTGGTGGAGCGATTTGTCTGGTTAATTCCGATAACGAACGAGACTCTAGCCTATTAAATAGGTGCGCGGTTCTCTGCACCTTGCACCCTTCTTAGAGGGACAAGCGGCTCCTAGCCGCACGAAACAGAGCAATAACAGGTCTGTGATGCCCTTAGATGTCCGGGGCCGCACGCGCGCTACACTGAAGGAAGCAGCGTGTTTTTATCCCTGTCTGTAAAGACTGGGTAACCCGTGGAACCTCCTTCGTGATTGGGATAGGGGCTTGCAATTGTTCCCCTTGAACGAGGAATTCCCAGTAAGCGCGAGTCATAAGCTCGCGTTGATTACGTCCCTGCCCTTTGTACACACCGCCCGTCGCTACTACCGATTGAATGATTTAGTGAGGTCTTCGGACCGATACCCGGAGCGGCCTTTCGGTTGCGCCGGTGTGTTGGAAAGATGACCAAACTTGATCATTTAGAAGAAGTAAAAGTCGTAACAAGGTTTCCGTAGGTGAACCTGCGGAAGGATCATTACCGGATGTTATTTTGCATCGTTTTGTCTTCTTCCTCTTGTACGGGGAATGGACTCGATGTGCGAATTTATCTGGCGCCGATCCCGACCAAGCTTGGATGCCGTCGGGACGGCACAAAAAAAAACAACTGTGGTTCGGATGTGCCTTTTTCTTTGGGTGGCCTCCGTTCCTTTCGATGATGCGCCCAGCGGGATCCCTCTGCTGCCTCGATTGAGAGGAGATTTCAAGTGCACCGGGACAATCCGCGGGTTACAAAAGGCGCATCGCCCCCTTTTTCGTCTCTTCTCGAGGATCGCCCTTTTGTTTTGATTAACGAAGAGGCGTTTGAGAAGAAGCTTTTTTTTGCGCTTTCGAGATGGCATGGGATGTGCCGGGCGCGAAAAAAAACAACAACTTGTGTTTTGTCGTACTGATTGAAAAATCCAAACACATTGACACGACTCTAAGCGGTGGATCACTCGGTTCTCGGGTCGATGAAGAACGCAGCCAGCTGCGAGACTTGGTGTGAATTGCAGGACACACTGAGCACTTATTCTTTGAACGCACATTGCGGCCTCGGGCCTTCCCGTGGCTTCGTCTGTGTGAGGGTCGGATCATATATCAAGAGAGGAGAATTTGTTTTCTACCTCGTTTTGACTGTGTCGGATCGTGGGCAGCACGCAGTTTTATGCTTTCTTGCGTTGCGTTTTCTTTGAGCAAATGCACGAGTGGTGCGATTGCACGCGTGCGCTTAACCAGTCCTCCTCCTCCTACGAGTTTTTATCGAACACTGCATGGGAAAACGAAACTCGATGGATACCGTTTGTGGAAAATCCCGTACCAAAAAAATCTTTCGCACGTTGAACGGCGCTGTGACGTCGGTGCGTTAGAAACGGAGATTTGAAACGGTTTCTTTTCGATCGATTCTGTTTTCTTTGGCGTGGATGTTGTTCGAGTGGAAAAACCGTGGGACGGAGTTGGCGTTGGCGCGTTGAAACGCGGCGTCGGCAAATGTAAATCTCGTGGCGTTGATTTGCACAAAAAAAAAGAAAAACGCTTCTGGGAGGAAAGTTTTTTGCGTCGTAGCCTTCCGTCAGTCTAAGACCTTCGCGTCCCCGATGAATACTGGAGCCATCCAGTAGGGGAATGCCGTTGGATTTCGCGCTTTCTTTTTTGTCGAATCGAAAGCGATGCAAAGCTTGTGTACAACAACTGTTAGTTCGCCATCCTTTTGTGTTTTTGACATGTGGTAAGGAGGCGAAGTTTTTGTTGGAAAGCGCACAAAATAAATTGTCGACCTCACATCAGGCGAGACAACCCGCTGAATTTAAGCATATCACTAAGCGGAGGAAAAGAAACCAACAGGGATTCCCTTAGTAGCGGCGAGCGAAACGGGACCTAGCCCAGCACCGAATCCCTCGTCCTTGCCGGCGATCGGGAAATGTGGTGTATGGGAGGTAACGTTCCCGAGAGTTTTGCGGTGGTGCAAGTCCCCCTGACAGGGGCTTGACCCAGAGTGGGTGCCAGGCCCGTCTCCGCCACTGCTCTCTCGGGATGGAACCTCCCGTGAGTCGGGTTGCTTGAGAGTGCAGCCCTAATTGTGTGGTAAACTCCATCTAAGGCTAAATACGTCCGAGAGACCGATAGTTCACAAGTACCGTGAAGGAAAGTTGAAAAGAACTTTGAAGAGAGAGTTCAAGAGTACGTGAAACCGCTTAGAGTAAAACGGGTGGGCCCTCGAAGCTCGAGGGCGGTGGGATTCAGTTTCGCTGTGACGTGGAGCGGTGTCAGCGTCTTGGTTTACGGGCTCTCCTTGTGGGGGCCCGTTCCGGCTGCCCGCGCGGTGCCGCGCACTCCGGAACGCATTTTCCACCGTCGGTAGGACGCCGCGACGGGCACGGGTAACCCTTTCAAGAACGACTTTGAGTCCGGCCGCTGGAGGTGACCGGCGACGGCCCTTGTTTGGCTGTCGTGGGAGTTATACCTGGCCGGTAATCGAGTACGTCACCCTGCCCAGGCCTCATGGGCTACTCCCTTTGGGGAGGCCCGAAACGATGCCCTCCGGAATGCGGAGCGGGAAACCCGGCTGGGTCAACGGGTCGCCTGGCTTACGCCAGGTATTCGCCTGACGTTCGGTGTTTGGGGCTCGGAACCGGCGAGGCGGGTTCTTTCCGCGGAGGGTCGTCATGGTTGGCGGCGAGTAGGTCGGTAACCCACCCGACCCGTCTTGAAACACGGACCAAGGAGTCTAACATGTGCGCGAGTCAATGGGTCCCTCAAAACCCAGAGGCGCAATGAAACGTGAAGGCGCGGCCTCGTGCCGTGCCGAGTTGCGATCCCGGGCCGCCCAGGGGTCCGATGAAGGGAGCAGCAACGTCCCGCCCCACACGCTCACGTCGTGGGGGCGGCGCTAGAGCGCACACGTTGGCACCCGAAAGATGGTGAACTATGCCCGGGCAGGACGAGGCCAGAGGAAACTCTGGTGGAGGTCCGAAGCGCTTCTGACGTGCAAATCGATCGTCCGACCCAGGTATAGGGGCGAAAGACTAATCGAACCATCTAGTAGCTGGTTCCCTCCGAAGTTTCCCTCAGGATAGCTGGCGCTTGTTGCCGAGACCAGTCACACCTGGTAAAGCGAATGATTAGAGGCATTGGGGTCGAAACGACCTCAACCTATTCTCAAACTTTCAATGGGTGTGTCGGAGGCCTTCTGGTCTGAGGCCTCCGGAAGCGATGAGAGTGCCAAGTGGGCCACTTTTGGTAAGCAGAACTGGCGCTGTGGGATGAACCAAACGCCGGGGTAAGGCGCCCGATGCGGGATGCTCATGAGATCCCATGAAGGGTGTTGGTTGCTTAAGACATCAGGACGGTGGCCATGGAAGTCGGAACCCGCTAAGGAGTGTGTAACAACTCACCTGCCGAAGCAACTAGCCTCGAAAATGGATGGCGCTCTAGTGTCGAGCCTATCCCCGGCCGCTGCCGGCAGATGCACGCAAACAAGGGGGTGCTAAGCTGCAGCGAGTAGGAGGGCCGCTGCGGTGAGCGTTGAAGGTGTCGGGCGTAAGCCCGCCTGGAGCCGCCGCTGGTGCAGATCTTGGTGGTAGTAGCAAATACTCAAGTGAGAACCTTGAGGACTGAAGTGGAGAAGGGTTCCATGTGAACAGCAGTTGAACATGGGTCAGTCGGTCCTAAGGGAAAGGAGAAGTTCTTTCCGAAGCGGGAGCACTTTTTTGCAGTGGAGAGAGCCCCGCAGTGACCGAAAGGGAATCGGGTTAATAATCCCGAACCCGGACACGGAGATTGGTCCTTCGGGGCCCAGTGCGGTAACGCAAACCAGCTCGGAGACGCCGATGCGAGCCCCGGGAAGAGTTTTCTTTTCTCTGTAAGGAGATGGAGTCCCTGGAATGGGTTCGCCCCGAGATAGGGATGGTGGCTCCGTAGAGCAGTGCGGTTCTTGCGCTGTCCGGTGCGCTCGCGTCGGCCCTTGAAAATCCGAGTCAGGGTGTGTGATTTTCGTGCCGGACCGTACCCACATCCGCAGCAGGTCTCCAAGGTGAACAGCCTCTAGTCGATGGACCAATGTAGGTAAGGGAAGTCGGCAAAACGGATCCGTAACCTTGGGATAAGGATTGGCTCTGAGGACTGAGCCGGTCGGGCTGGGGACCTGAAGCAGGAACGGCACTGCACCGGGACTGGGCGGGGCTCGCCGTTCACGCGGCGCGGCCAAGCCCGGACCAGCGTCGGGACCTTCCTGTGGAAAGCCTCAGCTGCGCGGCGTCTGAGGGCTTCGTGCCCAAAGTGCTATGCTTCGGCCGGCAAAAAACAGTCAACTCAGAACTGGCACGGACCGGGGGAATCCGACTGTCTAATTAAAACAAAGCATTGCGATGGCCGCTGGTCGGTGTTGACGCAATGTGATTTCTGCCCAGTGCTCTGAATGTCAACGTGAAGAGATTCATCAAAGCGCGGGTAAACGGCGGGAGTAACTATGACTCTCTTGTGAGCGGGCTTAGCGCACGCGTTGGATCACAGAGGGTAGCCCCGATAGGATCACCCTATTCGGCGTTTGTTTCGAGTTTGGCTGCTCGGAGCACCTAGTTACTCGGGGAGTTGGAGCGTGACCATAAAGTTCGGACCTTGACTATGGATCACGGTAGAGCCTCCGACTTCCCACGGGATGTGTACCTCCTCGATGGTACCACTGGAAACGGTTGTCTGAACACCGGCCAAACCACGTCCCAAACCCAGGATCTACGGGGAAACCGTCCCCGCAGGTTCAAAAGCGGCTCGGCAAGTCCTAAAACCCACAAATCGGAAAGCCACGGGTCAATGCCCGACGCTCCGAGCCCTAAGCGTTGCTTGTCAGCCAGAAGGTCGCAAGGTGGACCCGGAGCGGAGGCTCCTCCCGGCGGACCCGAGCGGGATCTGTCGGAGGTGGCTGCTCGGGAGCCTGCACCGAAAACAGGAAAGCAAAAGGACAAAGCTAAGACCAAGCACAAGGGAAACACGATGACTGTGCTCCCAAGGTCTAGCAACCGCAGAAGGAACGAGGATGCACGATTCGGCGTGCAGTCCGTAGAGCCAAAGCAGATCAGTGCGGGGCGACCACTTCGGCAGGGGGAACTGCCGGAGGAGGCCGAGCGAGAGATCTGCCCCTCCTTGGGTAACAAACACCCAGAGGAAGAGTTGGAGGACACTGAAGCGTCCCAGCGGAGAAGACGGCAAAAGGCAAGCCAGTACCACGCCACTGTAGCACCCCCACGAGGACATGTCGGGGTAGGTATCCGCCCAGAGCCATCAGAGACCGCAAGGGAACACGTGATCCCCGGAATCCACTCTGACTCCCGCGGGAGCCGTAAGGCGGCCCGCACCAAGGAGGGTCCCGAAGAAGGACCCCAGCAGAAGCCTAGGTCCCGGAAGAAGCCACTGATGGTGTTTACACCTAAGGCCGGCGCCGGGACACTGATGGCGACTGCAGAGTCAGTGGACGAAGCGGGTTCCCAACGCGCTAAAGGGGCGCGGGCCAAACAGTACCATGCCGCAGGAGCACCCCCACAAGGAAAAGTGGCGGGAGGTATCGGCTCGCAGCCTTCTGACACCGCAGGGAGCCGAAAGGTCCACTCAACTGACTCATTGAAGCGGACAAGGCACGAACCTAGGCAAAGTGGATGGTCGTCAGGTGCAGCTGTCGGTGCCCCTAGGTGTGGGGATCACCCCATGATGGAGCCCCGCACGGGGGAGCGCACCTCGACGACCGCCACCGTAGCAAGGATGGTGACTGCCCCAGACAATTCGACAGAGAGTGCCCACAGTCCTAGGTCTGGTCAAGGGCCACTGATGGACAATGGGCAAACGATGTCAAGGGACCAACGCAAACCCAGGCCCGCAATGAGGGTGCGCGTACCAAACACGTCCGTGACTCCTGAGTGTGGGGACCGCACAGGGATGGAGTACACATTCACAAGTGTCCATACTCAGAAGGACAAAAGAGCCCAACATGTATCTCAAACCGTTCTGGTGCGAGACAGTCAGCCAGTAGGCGCGGCAGCTGGAGGTTCGTCTCATCAGCACTCTGAAAGCAGCTTAGCCCCGAAAAGTGACTGGTTGGAAACCAGGAGGAAGGAGAAACCCCTAGCCAGGAGAGCCCGTGACGAAACTGCGAAGTCCCCGTCTCATCAGCGGAATCTAAGCGGTGCGGGCACCCCGGGCAGGGGGGGGATCTTCAACCGGGTTACTCAGCGTGTGGAAACCCCCACCAAGCGTCCCGCTCGGGGCGCTGGAGGGATTGCGCTGGCCCAACCGAACCCCCATATCCCTACTCACCGAGGAGAAGTCAATCGCAGTGCAACTGTCCAAGGAGAGTCGGAACGCTCTGTCACCCCTTTGTCGGGGGACACCCGGTCGACGATGTGGGTATCAGAGACCGGGGTGGACCGACAATCCTTGCCACATAAAGCGGCAACAGTTTGGACGGCGGAACAACGAGGAAATGGTGGCCAAGAAAGTGCGCACTCTGCAAATGCAGATGCATCAGCACTAGTCGCAGCCCTCCAGGATGATGAAGAGGCTCCTCTGGGAGAAAGCAGAAATGCCACCCAGACTCAGCAGTCTACAACCCCATGTGCTACACCCTTCGAGTGCTCCGATTGTGGTCGGGCATTCAAGACGAAAGCGGGACGCACACTACATTCCAAGGCACGCCACCCAGTGGAAGCCAATGCGGAGGTAGTGGTGGAGCGAGTAAAGCCCCGATGGGAAGCTGAGGAGCGATACCTACTCGCTAAGCGAGAGGTAGAACTCCGACGCGCGGGGTCCAGGTTCTTGAATGTGGACCTGCGCAACTCGTTCCCAGCACGAACGCTGGAGTCGATAAAAGGACAAAGAAAGAAGGATGAGTACAAACAGCTGGTGCAGCGCCTGACTCAGGAGACAGTACCAGCTGGGGGCGTGACAGACGCTGAGGAAAAAGAGGAAGACCCCCGACCGACCGGAAGTGCCCAAGGCACCGAGGGGGAGTCGGCAATCCTTGAACACCTAAGGAAACTCATCCAGAAGCCATGCCCTCGGAAATTCCAGTCTGACATACTGTGGGACATTGCCAAACAGGCCTGTGAAGGGGTGGTTGTGTCGGCCAAACTCGACGACTATCTCCGGCACGTCTTCGTGTGTGACAAGGGTCCAAGTCATGGTCGCGCTGGGGACCGTCAGGCAAAGGGGCCGACGAGTCGCCGGAAAAGAAAGAGACGGGAATACGCCAGGATGCAGGAGTTCTTCCGGAAACGGCAGGGCGACTGCGCCGGGGTGTCTTGGATGGCACTCCGGAAGTCCTGGTCGAGGACCCAGCCCATTTGCTTGCACAGTGGGAGGAAGTCATGTGTCCACCTGGGCACGAGATGGCTACTCCTACTACTGCAGTAATGCAGGAGGAGGGAACCTCGGAAGCAAAGGTAAATCTCTTCTATCCGGTGACATCGCGGGAGGTGACGAGTAATCTGCCACCCGTGAAGTCGGCCCCTGGGCCTGACGGGTTCACCGCGCGACTGTTGAGGACGGTTCCCAACACCACACTCGAGGTCATCATGAACCTAATGGCTCTGGTGAAACGCGTGCCGACGTCGCTGAGAGGGGCGCGCACGACCTTCATTCCAAAGAAGTCCCCAGCCAAGTGCTACTCGGACTTCCGCCCCATAACGGTCTCCAGCGTGCTGCTGAGACTGTATCACAGGATCCTGGCGAAGCGACTGATCAACGAACTGGATTTCGACTACAGGCAGCGAGCTTTCACCCCTGTAGACGGATGCGCAGAAAACGTCTTCCTGTTGGCCTCCGTTCTGGAGGACGCCAAGCAAAAGCTCCGGCCGCTGCACATGGCAAGCCTGGACCTGTCCAAGGCTTTCGACAGGGTGACGACAGAAGCGGTCCTCAGGGGTGCTCGCCGAGCCGGACTCGATCAGGGGTTCCTCGACTATCTACAGGATCTGTACGAGGACTCCTGGACCAAACTGACACTAGAGGGTTCATC
>NW_024610108.1:3727500-3745000 GCF_016920785.2 Ixodes scapularis | reverse complement strand
TTTACCATCCAAACCAGATGGCGCTGCGCAGTTAACGGCTCGAAAACCGGAGCCTTGCTTTAGGTTCGTTAGATGACGCCACTATTCATTCATTTGTTTTTAATTTTTTTTTTTAGTTTTCACTTTTTGTTTAAATTAATTGATTTGATTTTACATTACGTCGTCTCGTCATATAAACAGAAAATATTTAAACAATTTAGGCGCGCCTCCGCATCTATTTGGGCGCCGACCACCTGGCGGCGCTACTTATTTTCCAAATTCTGTTTACAAAGTATGACGGCGTTTTCATCTATCTAGCGGTCTCCTACATTTTCTTCTTTTTATTATTATTATTTTTTTTTTGCTTTTGTTTTGCGTTGTTCCTGCGTAGTGATAGTTCTTGGTTCTTGGTGAGCTCGGACGCTTTCCAACGCGTTAAGATTCTGGAGTGCAAACTTGTAAGAAACCTTTGCAACCGTGAGTAGTATGCAGTCGGCGCTGCTTGCACGCGATGTATTTTCGACGCGTTTTGTCCGTCTTATTGCCCGCGTGCGTTGGCGTACCTGGTTTCTGAAAGTGTGCGCGTCTCCCACGTGCATCTTAAACCATGCGTGGTCATTGCATGTTTTCGCTTGAGGAGATATCCATTTCCACCAGTGAGTAGTGTTCATTCGCCGCCGCTTCATCGCGATGTGCTTTTGACGTCTTTTTGCTTCTCTGTGCCGCCCGCCCTCCGTGCTTTCCGAAGGTGAGCGCATGGTTTCGCTTTGCAGTGCGCGCTCTGCAGCGTGGTGTTGTGGCGTGGTTCCGGTGAAAGTGCCTGTGGGTGACCTCGCGTGCGTCCGTAATTCCCTGCCTTCGGCCTACTCAGCGTGGACGTCATTTCTGTCCTGTGACCTGCTGCTCAGTGCTCAGTGCTCAGTGCTGTGCTTGTGCAAGGCCTCTGGTGTGGGTGCCGTGTCCTACGTATCGCCCAACTAGGTTCTACTTGTGCCCCTTATTAATTCATTAATATGTGTCGTGTGTGTGTGTGCTCTTTGAGCAGTTTCCGTTCTTGTGCCGTCCGTCCAGTGAAAGGATTTTTTTTTTTTTTTATTAAGTTACGGCGCTTGTTTTCGTGCAGCTCTACGTGGTCGTGTCCTCGTACGCAGGGGTGTGTTTGTGGAAAGTCTCTCGTTGTGTTGTGTTGTGCAGTGCAGTGCAGTGCAGTGCAGTGCAGTGCTGTGCGTGCGCCAAAGCCTCTGGATAAAAGAAAAAAAAATATATATATATAAATACACATTTTTTTTCTAATTTTTTTTTTAATTAATTTTACATGTGGTAAGTATGCATGACTTATACCATCCTTTGTATTGAGTTATTTGGGTCGTGTCTTTTTTTTCCACATTATTAGCCTTCTTGTTCTCCTCCTCCTCCTCCTGCTTATCATTATTGTAGAAAGGTTTTCCTTTTTCTTTTTTTCCTCTTTCTTTCTAAGCTTTTAGTTTCCACCAGAGTGTCGAACCGAATTTTTTATTGGTTTGCTTCGATTTGCGGGAGCACAAAAGTAATGTAGGACATTAAAATAGCACAACAAATAGAAGAACAAGAGGTATACAGGACAGGCGCTGATGTTGAACTAGTTTCATTCAGGAAAAGTGAACATGTATATACACACGACAGGCAAAGCAGCACATATTCTTAAGGGTAGAAGATATTTGAGCTGGGATGCTGGTGTCTCCCAGCACGATCAAACCATCCGGGGATATTGCCGCCTTCTCGGCTGCCCTCGGCACTTATCGTGAATAAAAGCTATATATGTATGTTTACTTTTCCTGGATAAAACTAGTTGAAAGTGAGTGCCTGTCCTGTATACTCCTTGTCCTCGTCTTTTTTGCGCTATTTTATATATTTTACTAAGATGAACCAACAGCGTACCGTATTAAAAAGAAAAAGAAGAAGCTAAAGTGATATTATATTTACCTGGTGCTTCTTTTCGTAATAGGCACTATTTCAAGAGTGCAAACGGGTATCTTTCCATTCATTTGTAGGGTTCGCTTATTTTCAGGTGCCGAGAAATAAATTGCTTTATTTAAATTTGATGGAGCAGTAAATGACAAGCTACATACATATCTGTCTTTCCTTGTTTTTTTTTTTTGTGTTATATTTTAGCCTGAATTTAAAAGTTATCAGTCTGTTGGGTCGCCTAAAATACAGGTGATTGGCATTTGAGGTTTTTTTCTTTACAAGATAATGGTTGATTCAATTTAGCAAGTAAGCATCAATTATGCTACTTTTTTTTTCCTTCATCTTAAATAGAGCTAAGCAATCAACTCGACATGACGGCTACTTAATTTGTCGCTTTCTTACCGCCTGTTTTCCGAAACTGTGTGCTTTCTTTTCGTCGTCATCGACTTTGGGCTGCCGCTCTAAGTCCATAGAGCCTTTTTTTTTTCAGCTATCCCTGCCGTACACCCTTGTACTTCTATTCATCGTCAGACTAATAGACAGTTATATTTTCTTCCGTACAGTTCCAAGTTGGCGGGTCAGTTTCGGTTCGGCTGAAACTAACTCCTCGGTTCCGGTTTTTCGTTCGCTTCGGTTTTCGGTTCGACACTCTGGTCTTCACCGTGCATGGCACCCCCCCCCCCCTTCCTTCCTTCCTTCCCTCCCTCCCTCCCTCCCTCCCTCCCTCCCTCTCTCCCCTCTTCTCCTCCCTGCAAAAAAACAAACTGTCGTTTCGAAATGTTTTCTTACTTGAACTGTGAAGGTTTTCAAGTGCATTTCCTTTCCTCCTTTATTGAGCGCACAATTCTAGAGTGGAACTTCCCTTCTGACATTGCAATAAAGTTTCCTGCACAAGGAAGAAAAACCTGCCATTTGACCTCCCTTGTGTGTGCAAAGTGTCAATGTTCCTATATTATGCTTGAACATGGTCTTTTTGTCTTCCTATTTGTCGCAGAAATATATATATATATATATATATATATATATATATATATATATCGCACTTTATGGATTAATCTTGCACGACCTGTGAAAACCACGTATCTCTGGCTTTCCTCACGTTCGATTTTCGAGCAATTTCTGAAGCTAGCTTGGGGAGATTGATTTCGCTCGCACACAATTCGAGGCGCGAGGACGGGCATGTACGAACGCCTACGTAGTCGGGACGGTAAACAAAACTTGCACAAATTAAAATCCTGCGCAGATAATAAAAGAAAGAGCAACAAAAAAGTATGGGCGTCTTTCTTTACTAATTTCTTTTTTTTTTTTAGGATTGTAAGCGGACGGGCTTCTTAAACGATACCAAAAAGCGAGACACAATTTGACAAACGGGTCACGTCACAAGAAAGAAAATCCAACATCCTCAAGCGTGTAAAAAATGCACGCAATATCTACAGTACTGGAATTGGAAGCGCTGCCAATCTCGCGTGCACTAGCCCAAATCGCGTTGCTCCCGCTCACGTCAAAGCGACACAGACCTCGTCGGAATGGTACGCTTTCTGACGCGGTCAACCGGTAAAAACACTATATATTGTAAAATTCTGTACTTTGGACGTGATTAATTCAGACTGCTTTGCGGCTAACTAAGCGCGCGTTCCTTCCCAATGAAACGAAAGAGCGAGATTAGAAATAGAGGAAATAATTCCCGTGAAAAGAAAGAAATTCGTCTCTTATTAAGCTTGGCAGTAAAGCACGCGACATCTCCAGTATTCCGTTTGAAAGCGTTGTCCATGGCAAGTGCAGTAGTGTACAGTGTTCGGCTCTCGCCCAGTTGAAAGCGCCAGAAAGCCCGTGTCGCCTCGCGACACGGGTAACCGCTAGAAAACACGCACATTTTAAAGTCGCGTGATTTGCACTTGATTCCTCGGAAGTACTTTGTGGGAGACGAAGCGGGCGTTCCATGCCAAGGACACGGAAGAGAGAGATTAGAAATAGAGCGAACAATTCGCGTGAAAAGAATAATATTTGTCTCCTATCAAACTTGCCAGAAAAGTAAGCAAGATTTCCAGTATTCCGTTTGAAAGCGCTGCCCGTCGCAAGTGCAGTAGTGTACAGTGTTCGGCTCTCGCCCAGTTGAAAGCGCCAGAAAGCCCGTGTCGCCTCGCGACACGGGTAACCGCTAGAAAACACGCACATTTTAAAGTCGCGTGATTTGCACTTGATTCCTCGGAAGTACTTTGTGGAAGACGAAGCGGGCGTTCTATGCCAAGGACACGGAAGAGAGAGATTAGAAATAGAGCGAACAATTCGCGTGAAAAGAATAATATTTGTCTCCTATCAAACTTGCCAGAAAAGTAAGCGAGATTTCCAGTATTCCGTTTGAAAGCGCTGCTTGTCGCAAGTGCAGTAGGTAAATTGTTCGGCTCTCGCCCAGTTGAAAGCGCCAGAAAGCCCGTGTCGCAAAGCGACACGGGTAACCGCTAGAAAACACGCATCTTTTTCTTTTGTTAATCCCGTGCTTCTCACTTCGTTCCTTGAGAGGACTTTGTCGGAAACTAAGTGGCGGGGCCTTCCAGACGAAACCAATGGTAGAAACAATGAAGTGAGCAAAGAAGAGTAGTGTAAAGAAAGAAAATTGCCTATTATGAAGCCTGCCGTAAACACGCGCGATACCGCGAGCATTCGGATTAAAAGCAGTGACAATCTCACTTACTATAGCGCTCATTGTTCGGCTCTGACACAATTCAAAACGCATGAAACGCCCCGTGTAAATATTGGTTTACTTTGTAATAACAAAGTCGATAAACTTTCTGTTGACCATGTTAACATGAACTGAAAGTCGAAAAGAAGTAATCAGAGTCAAGCAGGGGTCAGCACGTTTTTAATAAAAAGCGAGAAATAATTTTTTTTATAGGGGTAGGATGTATGTACGTATGTATGTATGTATATATAGAGGCACACAGGAAAAAAGAACATTTATATATATATATATACACACAAACATACATACATACATACATACATACATACATATATATATATATATATATATATATATATATATATATAAGGAGAGAGAGAGGGGAAAAAAATAAGAAAGAAAGAAGGGCAAATAAATGATACTGAATAACGAGGAGCCACATGAGTGAGAGACAGTAAGTCAGTCAGTCAGTCACCGAAACTGATAACCACAAACTATGTACAGAATGCTCTTGAAGGATCTTCTTTATACTTATCGGTGCTATTATGTGGAGGTGGGGTCTGTCGAGCGTTCGATTGGTGCGAGCGGCGTCTGACGACGTCGCCGACGCCTTTCGTCGCCGTCTCGGCCGCTGCCTCCGCCGCATGGTCGTTACAGCAAGGTACCTGCGATCTCTGGCGTCTGCCGTTGGGGTCGGTTCTCGGGTGCACTTGTGTCTTGAAAACGAATGCGAGAGGAGGGTGTTTCGGAGCGTCCGCGCTAACCGAACGGTGTGAAATGACGAGTGCGTTCTGACCGAAGGCCGGGGTGCGTCCTCGCGTCCTCACGGGACCTGAAAGCTCGGCAACGCTGCGAAGGCGTCGTCAATGATTTTTTTGGCGTACGACTTTCTGTTGCTACGACGAGAAAGAAATTTAAGCGCTTCTTGCCGCGTCGGTACCGACCTCGGTCGGGGATATTCCGGCTGCGCGCTCGAACGTGCTTCATTTCTTCTTGGATTTGGAAGTAATTCCTAAGCGTTGTGTGTGTTTGCGGTTCGTAAGGGGCGCCTGACGGTGGCCCCGCGTCCGCGCGTTGGTAGGGTTTGGGGCGACCCACCACGAAAAGATTACCTGGTTGATCCTGCCAGTAGTCATATGCTTGTCTCAAAGATTAAGCCATGCATATCTAAGTACATGCCGAAACAAGGAGAAACCGCGAATGGCTCATTAAATCAGTTATGGTTCCTTAGATCGTTTCTTCCTACTTGGATAACTGTGGCAATTCTAGAGCTAATACATGCAGTGAGCCCAAAGCCCCTCGGGGCGACGGGTGCTTTTATTAGACCAAGATCAATCGGGCTTCGGTCCGTTTTGTGTGGTGACTCTGGATAACTTTGTGCTGATCACACGGCCACGAGCCGGCGACGTTTCTTTCAAGTGTCTGCCTTATCAACTGTCGATGGTAGGTTATGCGCCTACCATGGTTGTTACGGGTAACGGAGAATCAGGGTTCGATTCCGGAGAGGGAGCCTGAGAAACGGCTACCATATCCAAGGAAGGCAGCAGGCGCGCAAATTACCCACTCCCGGCACGGGGAGGTAGTGACGAAAAATAACAATACGGGACTCTTTTGAGGCCCCGTAATTGAAATGAGTACACTCTAAATCCTTTAACGAGGATCTATTGGAGGGCAAGTCTGGTGCCAGCAGCCGCGGTAATTCCAGCTCCAATAGCGTATACTAAAGTTGCTGCGGTTAAAAAGCTCGTAGTTGGATCTCAGTTACAGGCGGGAAGTGCGTGGACACCACGTTACGGCCCGTGCTGAACATCATGCCTGTCGTGGCTTGGTTCCCTTCATCAGGTGCCTTGCTTTGGCCGGCGCGTTTACTTTGAAAAAATTAGAGTGCTCAACGCAGGCGATTCGCCTGAATAACAGTGCATGGAATAATAGAACAAGATCCTGTTTCTGTTCTGTTGGTTTTTGGAATACAGGATAATGATTAAGAGGGACAGACGGGGGCATTCGTATTGCGGCGCTAGAGGTGAAATTCTTGGACCGTCGCAAGACGAACTACTGCGAAAGCATTTGCCAAGAATGTTTTCATTGATCAAGAACGAAAGTTAGAGGTTCGAAGGCGATCAGATACCGCCCTAGTTCTAACCATAAACGATGCCAACCAGCGATCCGCCTGAGTTACTCAAATGACTCGGCGGGCAGCTTCCGGGAAACCAAAGTATTTGGGTTCCGGGGGAAGTATGGTTGCAAAGCTGAAACTTAAAGGAATTGACGGAAGGGCACCACCAGGAGTGGAGCCTGCGGCTTAATTTGACTCAACACGGGAAAACTTACCCGGCCCGGACACTGGGAGGATTGACAGATTGAGAGCTCTTTCTTGATTCGGTGGATGGTGGTGCATGGCCGTTCTTAGTTGGTGGAGCGATTTGTCTGGTTAATTCCGATAACGAACGAGACTCTAGCCTATTAAATAGGTGCGTGGTTCTCTGCACCTTGCACCCTTCTTAGAGGGACAAGCGGCTCCTAGCCGCACGAAACAGAGCAATAACAGGTCTGTGATGCCCTTAGATGTCCGGGGCCGCACGCGCGCTACACTGAAGGAAGCAGCGTGTTTTTATCCCTGTCTGTAAAGACTGGGTAACCCGTGGAACCTCCTTCGTGATTGGGATAGGGGCTTGCAATTGTTCCCCTTGAACGAGGAATTCCCAGTAAGCGCGAGTCATAAGCTCGCGTTGATTACGTCCCTGCCCTTTGTACACACCGCCCGTCGCTACTACCGATTGAATGATTTAGTGAGGTCTTCGGACCGATACCCGGAGCGGCCTTTCGGTTGCGCCGGTGTGTTGGAAAGATGACCAAACTTGACCATTTAGAGGAAGTAAAAGTCGTAACAAGGTTTCCGTAGGTGAACCTGCGGAAGGATCATTACCGGATGTTATTTTGCATCGTTTTGTCTTCTTCCTCTTGTACGGGGAATGGACTCGATGTGCGAATTTATCTGGCGCCGATCCCGACCAAGCTTGGATGCCGTCGGGACGGCACAAAAAAAACAACTGTGGTTCGGATGTGCCTTTTTCTTTGGGTGGCCTCCGTTCCTTTCGATGATGCGCCCAGCGGGATCCCTCTGCTGCCTCGATTGAGAGGAGATTTCAAGTGCACCGGGACAATCCGCGGGTTACAAAAGGCGCATCGCCCCCTTTTTCGTCTCTTCTCGAGGATCGCCCTTTTGTTTTGATTAACGAAGAGGCGTTTGAGAAGAAGCTTTTTTTTGCGCTTTCGAGATGGCATGGGATGTGCCGGGCGCGAAAAAAAACAACTTGTGTTTTGTCGTACTGATTGAAAAATCCAAACACATTGACACGACTCTAAGCGGTGGACCACTCGGTTCTCGGGTCGATGAAGAACGCAGCCAGCTGCGAGACTTGGTGTGATTGCAGGACACACTGAGCACTTACTCTTTGAACGCACATTGCGGCCTCGGGCCTTCCCGTGGCTTCGTCTGTGTGAGGGTCGGATCATATATCAAGAGAGGAGAATTTGTTTTCTACCTCGTTTTGACTGTGTCGGATCGTGGGCAGCACGCAGTTTTATGCTTTCTTGCGTTGCGTTTTCTTTGAGCAAATGCACGAGTGGTGCGATTGCACGCGTGCGCTTAACCAGTCCTCCTCCTACGAGTTTTTATCGAACACTGCATGGGAAAACGAAACTCGATGGATACCGTTTGTGGAAAATCCCGTACCAAAAAAATCTTTCGCACGTTGAACGGCGCTGTGACGTCGGTGCGTTAGAAACGGAGATTTGAAACGGTTTCTTTTCGATCGATTCTGTTTTCTTTGGCGTGGATGTTGTTCGAGTGGAAAAACCGTGGGACGGAGTTGGCGTTGGCGCGTTGAAACGCGGCGTCGGCAAATGTAAATCTCGTGGCGTTGATTTGCACAAAAAAAAGAAAAACGCTTCTGGGAGGAAAGTTTTTTGCGTCGTAGCCTTCCGTCAGTTTAAGACCTTCGCGTCCCCGATGAATACTGGAGCCATCCAGTAGGGGAATGCCGACCCCTTGGCACAGAATCTGGGGGTTGTCTCCGCTAAGGTGGTTGAGTGCAGCAACCCGACGGGGTATTTTTGCCCCGAATGTTCCCGTGAGTTTTCCACCAAGATTGGAGTGAGCCTGCACAGACGGGCTAAGCACTTCAGTGAATACAATGCTGAAATAGACGTCACCAGAGTGAAGGCTCGGTGGAGTAAAGAAGAGCAGTTCTTGATGGCCAAGAGGGAGGCACAGCTTACTCAAGCTGGTAAATTGGCAAATATGAACCAACAACTGCGAGATAGTGTTGCCGCAGGTCGCACCCTTGAAGCGATTAAATCGCATAGGAGGCGTGAAGACTACAGGAGTTTAGTCCGTGAAGTTATACAGGCGGACTCCGGCAGGGGGGTGGCTAGTGCCTCTCCTCAGAACGACAGAGGAGACTCAGATGATGACATTTCCTCTACAGGGGACCCTCCTGGAGTTGAGGTTGAAAGGGTGCCTGCAGTGGCTGCACCACGTATGGAACTTCGGTCACGTGCGCGGGTTGTACCCAGTGTTGGGCATACTACAACTACTCATGTAGCTGGTGGTGCGAGCACCACACAATCCGATTCGGATACGACGGATGATGGAGGTCCAGATGGGCCTCTGGAAGGGGGAAGTGCGCGGCTCCTACGACCAGATACCGGAGCCAGGATCATCACTGAAATAAATTCACTAGTGAATCGCCCACCTCCTCAGTCGCACCAAGCGTATAAGCTATGGGATGTTGCTAAACTAGCGACCAAAGGAGTTGAGGTGGGTGCTGCCCTGAACAATTACATCAGGGAAGTCTTTTGTGTTAATGAGAGACCGGCTAGAAGGCCGAAGCGACATGTGCCGGCAGGCCGTGAAAGTAGGAGGAAGAAAAAGAAACGGGAATATGCAGAAATGCAGCAGCTCTTCAAAAAGAAGAGGTCAGAGTGTGCGAGGAAGGTCCTTGATGGCGACCAGGACACTGGGGTGAGAGACCCGGTGGAGTTTCTGGAAAGGTGGAGGGCTGTAATGGCCGGTGAGGAGCCGTTGCCCAGGGTTCCTGGGAGCTTTAATCCGCCGTCGGAAACAATTGATATCTTGTTCCTGATCACGGCCCAGGACATAAAGAATGCTTTTCCACCGTTGAACTCGGCCCCCGGGCCAGACGGTTTTACCTCAAGGAAACTTCGTGCAGTTCCCATGCCCATTCTTCGTGTACTCCTAAATTTGCTGAATTTAACAAGAAAGGTACCAGTCTGCCTTCAAGGTGCAAGGACTGTATTTTTGCCAAAGAAGCCGCAGGCATCGGCATACTCGGACTTCAGGCCGATAACAATGGCGTCAGTGTTGTTGCGCCTCTATCATAAAATATTGGCGCATAGACTGATGGAGTCTGTAGACTTCGATTTTCGACAACGGGCGTTTATTCCCGTAGACGGCTGTGGAGAAAACATCTCTATTCTCTCAGCCGTACTGGATGAGGCGAAGACGAGGTTTCGTCCACTGTACCTTGCAAGTGTAGATCTTGCGAAGGCCTTCGATCGTGTGTCTACGGAGGCAATCTTGAGGGGGGCAAGGTTGGCGGGTCTGTCCGAGGGCTTCCTCGGCTACCTGGAACACCTATATCGTTCATCGAATACGGTGTTGCATTTCCAGAACTCGGAAATGCTGGTACAGCCAACGGCGGGCGTCCGTCAGGGTGATCCCTTGTCGCCACTGTTGTTCAATTTGGTATTGAATGAATGGCTTCAGGGCCTCGACGAGAGAATTACCTTTGTAAGTGGGGACCTCAGGGTTTCGGCGATGGCGTTCGCCCATGATCTCCTTATTATGGCCACGACGCCACAGGGCTTACAAGAAAGGCTTGATAGCTTGATGAGCTTTCTCGTCCCACGAGGACTACAGATAAATGTAACAAAGTCCTTTACTTTGGCTCTTGTGCCATCGAAGGATAAGAAGGTGAAGGTGGACACCTCAAAAATTTTTACCGTAGGTGGCATTGCCTTACCAACAAGTGACACTGCCACGGTGTGGAGGTACTTGGGCCTCCAATTTTCGGCAATGGGTAGAAGTGCCATGCCGCTAGAGAGAGAGCTGGCTGAGCTCCTGTGTAAGGTCTCAAAGGCCCCGTTAAAGCCTCAACAGAGGCTTGTGATCTTGAGGTTTTACCTCATCCCACGTCTTTTGCATAGGTTGGTCCTGGGGCCTTGGTCGCAGAAGCTTCTTCTGCGACTGGATAAAATGATCAGAGCCTCAATGAGAAGGTGGCTGGCGTTGCCGCATGATGCGCCGATGGCGTATTTTCATGCTGACGTGTCCGAGGGTGGATTGGGCGTCCCCTCATTGAGGACGGCCATACCAGGTATGCAGATACGGAGGCTGGAGAAGCTGTCCCAGTCTAGCCATCCCGCCTGTAGAGCGGCCTTGAAGACCAGGCTTCTGAAGAGTCTCACGCAAAGAGCGAAAGCAGCCGCGAGGTATCGTGGCAAAGAACTCTTTACGAAAAAAGCAGTGTCCGCCTTCTGGACTGAGCTGCTCCATCATAGTGTGGACGGGGCTGCGTTAAAAAATTGTAGAGATGCACCCTACGCCCAAGCATGGGTGCGTGACGGAACGCGCCTGTTATCAGGCAAGCAGTTCATAGATCTGGTGAAGTTAAGAATTAATGCATTCCCGAACCTTACTCGTACTAAGAGAGGCCAAGGTGGCGCCTCAAAGAGCTGTAGAGCGGGCTGTTTAGCCCCGGAATCTTTGGGGCACCTACTGCAGGCGTGCCATAGGACGCACAGTACGAGGTTGCAGCGTCATGATGGTTTGGTGGCGTACTTGGCGAAAAGGTTGGAAGAGCTTGAATGGGACGTGGCTGTTGAGCCGAGAATTGAGACGAATAGGGGCACGGTTGAGCCCGATCTGGTCCTCAAAAGGGAGGGCCAGTCAGTTATTGTTGATGCCCAAGTAGTGGGCACTAGGTTGCCCTTACATGAAGCACATCGCCACAAAGTGGCAAAGTATAGTTTTCCCGACTTGTGGAATCAGATACGGGTTGGGCCCTCCGACACCCCCGTGGTGACCAGTGCCACAGTGAGTTACCGCGGGGTTTGGGCAAAGGATAGTGTGGCAGCGTTGCATGATCTTGGGCTTGGGCGCTACGACGTCAAGTTGATGACCGTGCGCGCGCTTCAGGGGGGGTTCGGTGTTTCCGTGTTCACCAAAAGATGACCACCGTGGTGACACGGGCGATGATCCGCAGATAATGGCCGTCCCAGGGCCTGTTGTCCCAGAATAGGACATTAAAGGGTCCCTCTTCCCTACCATCGTAAAGAGGATAAGTGTATTCCAGGGCGTTGGGCGGCCGAAGGGCATCCCCAGAGCTCTGAGAAAGAGCGGGGTGAGCCAGTAGCTCTTTGCGCCCTCCAAGTCCTTTAAGACCTAGGACTTCCACCCTTTTTTTTTATTTTTTGTTTTGGAGGTTGAGTGATTACTTCCTTTAATATTTTTTTTAAGTATTTTTAGTTTATTTATTTTTTATATCTTTTATTTATTTTTTTTGGTGGGAGGGGTTGGTCCAGAATTTCTGGTACCTACAGCAAATTGCTCCTAGGCCAGGGGCTGTTTGGCCTCCTCTGCCCTGCGGTCCCTGGTGCTCTGGAGTACAAAAAAAAATAGCCAAATGCCTCGTTATCTAATTAGTGACGCGCATGAATGGATTAACGAGATTCCCACTGTCCCTATCTACTGATCTTCCCTAGGCGCCGAGGGGGCAAGACGTGCATCGAATGAGCTCCCCAAGCTAAGTATAATTTTTATATTTCCAGGCTAGCTGGAAGTATATTCTTTTAGGTATTAGTGTATAAAGCTCTAGCGATTAGTTTCCAGGTGTTTTTGTTTTTCTAAAGTTAATTTTCTTTGATTTCTGAGCATTTTTGTGTGAGCTAGGCCCAGCGTGAAAAATCAAGATGGTTGCCACTTGATTTTGCGTCCAAACTCAGAGTTTGAGCGCTCGCCCGTACGTATAAATCTAACGCCCGTGTTCCTCGCGTTTGCGCGAACACGAGCGTGTGTTTGTTTCTTTTGTAGAGCCAAAACTTTTATTTTTACTGCTACTTTGAGTTTCGAAGTGGTGGGTTGCTAGGCCAGGGGGCAAACAAAGGAAGCCTGAACTACGCAGGCTAACTTCTCTTTATTTCTTTTCGGGGGGTTTTTCCCCTTAGCTGGACAGGTAAGCTAGGTCCCTTGTGTAACTAAAAGCCTAGCACCACCCTTTCCAGGTGGTGCAGTCTGTGTATTTCAGTTTTTTGCTGATTTATAGGCTTTTTGTTCAAGCGCACTTTTCCCGCCTTTTTTCTTCCGACCGAAAACGCTATGTAGTATTTTTTTTTTCTTAACACTAATGGCGGTGCAGGGCTAAGGTCGGCACTCGTTGCTGTAGCGCGGTCGCGAGAATACGTTTGTTTGGTTTTTTTTTTCCCATTTTAGGCCATTTTCTATTATTTTTATGGGTGTCCCTTTGTGATTTTGTCCGCGCCATTTTTGGCACATAAGACTCTCTTTTCTTTCGTCGCGAAGAGTAGCTGGGGATTTTGGTACTGCTATTCGGCTGGGCTTTGGGTTTGGTTTTCATTTTTGCGTTTGGGCGTTTCTTTTGCAAGCCTGTCCGTCATCTGAGACGCTCAGATGCCGGGCAGCACTACTGGCGATGCCTCCCCCCCGGGGGAGGAGGTAACTGAGAAGGGCAACGGGGATTCGCCTCCGACCCAAGAGACGCTCGCCGCGCAGGCAAAAAACATGAAATTTAAACTTAACCCGAACTCCGCAACTCTGGTAGACATGTACCATGACATAAGTGAGGCAATCCCAGCGGTGGGCACTAAAACCAGTAAGACTCACGTGGCCAACCTGCACGCTGCATACGACCGTCTGTTTGTTTTTGCCCTAGACCTAATCAACCAGAACACAACACTTGCGGCAAAGATGGAAGCGTACAAGGAAGAGAGGGAGAGGGCCCCAGCCCCCGCAGCCCCGTCCCCCACGCCGGAGAGTGTTGCCGCCCTGCAGCGCACCTTCTCGCAGGTTCTCCAGCAGAACCCGGCGACTTCGAGCCCGAGCCCCGCCGGCCAGCAGCAGGGGGGGGGGCATCACCCGAGGCCCCCAAGCCAACAACACCACCCTCAGCCCCCAGGGAGAGCCTTTTGATCTACCCTGCAACCAAGCCAGCAGCTGGGGTGGAGCCCTACGCAGGGATCTCCCGCCTGCTGCGTACTACCTTCCAGCCCGCGGACCTCGGACTCGGCTGCGTAGAGATCAAGCAAGTGCGAGGTGGGGCTATTGTGCTCGGTCACAACGCGGCCGGACTAGACCGCCTCGCGGAGGCCATTAAGGCCAACGCGGGAACCGCGTTGAAGCTTACAACTAGGCGCTCAGAAAAAAGGGCCCCACAGGTCAAGATTGTGGGGGTTGACCCAGGGGTGGAAGCTGCGGACCTAGTTGAGACCCTAACCTCAATGAACGACCTCCCAACCGAAGACCAGAACAAGGTCGTGGCCTCATTTCGGGCAGCATCGGGCACCATGGTCCATATTCTGGAGGTTGGGCCCCAGACGAGGGACATCCTCCTCCAAAAGAGGAGGGTGTATCTCGGATGGACGTCCTGCCCCGTTTATGAGAACCTTGGCGTCCGGCGCTGCACGAAGTGTTGCACTTATGGCCACACAGCTAAAGTGTGCAAAGACCAGTCCTCGGCCTGCACTGAGTGTTCCGGCGACCACCCCGGGGCCAACTGCAGGGCAATTGAGAAGCGGTGCCGTGCATGCGTTCGGAGCAACGAGAAGTTCAATACGAGATTTCACGTCGAACACTCGTTTGGTTCGAGGGCATGCAGGGCCCTGCTTGAGAAGGAGCAGCAGGCTCGACGATATTTAGCCTACTAAAAGCCCCTTTACCAAGCATTCATAGGTACATAGCTCTAATTCAATAGTTATCTTTTCCCGCTTTTGAGCTGAACATACATTAACTTAAAACACTAACTATGACCAGCTCGGATAGCAGACTAGATATCCTGCAGTTTAACGAAAATCACTGTATAAGAGCTATAGACCAACTTAAGATAGATACTATGGAAATTAAACAACGCATCACCTGCATTCAGGAACCTTATTATCTTAAAAACAAGGTTGTGGGATTCAGCATTAAAGATAATGTCATAGCATTCGAAACAAAACCCAGAGTCGCAATGGTAATTCACGATAACTTTTGCGATGCATTTCCTATTACCGTAGCCAGAGATCTGCTAGTGGTCCGCTGTAACACAGAAAACGAAACGTTTGTGCTAGCAAACGTTTATATACCACCTGATGACGACATAACACCTTGGCTGCAAATAATCACCGAAGTTGTAGAACAGCACAAATCAGAAAAACTTATATTATTGGGAGACTTTAACGCAAAAAACCCCAGCTGGGGGGGACAGAGATTAGACCAGAGAGGAGAGGAATTAGCAGACCTTTTTATAAGCTTAGAATTAGTGTGGACCAATGACAGAAACTCGTCCCCAACTTTCGCCTCACCAAACGGCGAAAGTTGGATTGATCTAACTATTGTAAATGGACACACATTAGGACACATTTCGGATTGGGAGGTTTTGGACACTCCTTCAGGCAGCGACCACAGCTACATCAAAATTACAGCTTTTGGAAACAGGTGCCCAGTCAAAAGACTAACAAAAACAGGCGAGATAAAGGTTATAGACAAATTAATAAAAGACCGCTGGCTTAGGGACATGTCAAGCAGACCTCTCGTTTCCAAAAATCATTTAGAGCATGTAATTAGAACATTTTATGACAAAATTGAAGAACTTACGGAAATATATTCCAAGGTAGTTACCTATCGAGCAAATGAAGTTAAATGGTGGACCCCACAACTTTCTATCAAACGTAAAAAAATTCGGGCGCTTCGGCGCAGATATCAAAATTGCAAAAATAACAATAGAGATCACTTTAAGAAATCCTATTATGAAGCGCACAAAGATTATAAAAGCAACATAAAGGATGCAAAGCAGAGCTCTTTTAAAGAGTTCTGCGGTGTCATCCACGGCAATAATGTTTTTATCCTCCCATATAAGATAGCACTTAACAAACTTAAACGCCCGGTAGTGCTTTGTCCTCTCGTGTTACCAGATGGAGTTCGGACGAAAAGTCTGGCAGAGACAGTACGTTTTATCCTAACAACGCTATTCGAGGAAGATGACCCAAACAGCGACTCGGCACATGAGACCAACGTGCGTCTCATGTCACTCGAAGATATCAATACAATCATGACATACCATTCACTTTAGCAGAGGTAGATGCTGTTTTGGCTAAATTGAAATTAACAACTGCACCAGGAATTGATAATATCAAACCCTTTTTTCTGAGAACAATCTACAACAACTTTAAAGAACTCTTTCTTAAAATTTTCAACGCGTGTCTGGAATTTGGTTATTTCCCCGCTGAATGGAAAGAAGGAAAAATAATACTACTCAAAAAGACAGATAGGGTTGACAGTCCCTCCGGATATAGACCGATCTGTCTGAACTCCATCTTTGGTAAAGTATTAGAAAAAGTAATTAACAATAGGCTGTACCATTTCTTACACTCTAAAAAACTACTTCATGAAAACCAATTTGGCTTTACCCACAGAAAGTCTGCAGTAAGCGCGTTATACAAAATTAAAACTAAGCTGGAGGACGTCAAGAGGGAGGGGAAGGGGGCAATCTTGGTGTCTCTGGACATCAAGGGAGCCTTCAACTCGCTCTGGGCCCCAGTAGTAATTAACAAAGTAAGAGAAAACAACTGCCCCAGAAATCTCTTCAGTTTGGTTCGAGACTTTTTGACAAACCGCAAAATGTCCTACTTAACAAAAAGCGAAAAAATTACTATCGGCTCAGTAAAGGGGTGTCCGCAAGGTTCACCCCTCAGTCCACTTCTTTTCAATGTTGTTATTGCGGATCTTCAACAAAGATTCGAAAACAATATAACGATTCAGGCATTCGCTGACGACGTAACCCTAATAGTGACGGGAAAATCACGGAAAGAACTGGAGGACAATGCAAACCGGGCGCTAAACCTCATTAAAGAATGGGGAGATGAAAAAAGGCTAAGCTTTAACCCGGCCAAGTGCGAAGTTCTTGATATTGGAGATCGGTATAAAAAACGAGTACCAACCATTAAATTGGGAGGTCGCAACCTCACTCATGTAAATTCATTAAAAATCCTCAGGGTCGTTTTCGACTCAAAACTGACATTCACGGCACATGCAGAATATCTAAAATCTAAAATAACTCAAAGCACCCAAGCCCTCGGCATGTTTTCCGGTGTCAACTGGGGCATCAAGGGGACACAATTCAGAGACATTTATATCAGAGGAATAGAACGAGGAATTACGTACGCCGCCCCCGTATGGTGGAAAAATACAAACAATTCGCACTTGGCCAGAAAGCTACAGTCAGTACAAAGAACGCCGCTTTTGAAAATAACTAAAGCATACCGCACCGTTAGCAATATCAACCTTAATATTCTCTCAAACATTATGCCAATAGCACTAACACTCGATAGAGAAGCCGCGTCATTTCACTTGTTTCAGAGAAACAGTGACCACACTATACTTGGGACGACCTGGGAGACGGAAAAAATCCAAAAACTGTTAGATCCCTGGGATACGCACCAAGCAGAAAAAACAGCTGTTTCATTTTTTAAAAAAGCGCCTAGCACTGCTCAGCTTAACATCTTCACAGATGGATCTGTCTGTAACCAGACGGTAGGAGCAGCATTTATAATACTAGATGAATCGGAAAAATCAAATAAGAAAGCAATGTACAAATT
>NW_024610108.1:3707500-3717500 GCF_016920785.2 Ixodes scapularis | reverse complement strand
TTACTATAGCGCTCATTGTTCGGCTCTGACACAATTCAAAACGCATGAAACGCCCCGTGTAAATATTGGTTTACTTTGTAATAACAAAGTCGATAAACTTTCTGTTGACCATATTAACATGAACTGAAAGTCGAAAAGAAGTAATCAGAGTCAAGTAGGGGTCAGCACGTTTTTAATAAAAAGCGAGAAATAATTTTTTTATAGGGGTAGGATGTATGCACGTATGTATGTATGTATATATAGAGGCACACAGGAAAAAAAGAACATTTATATATATATATATACACACAAACATACATACATACATACATACATACATACATACATATATATATATATATATATATATAAGGAGAGAGAGAGGGGAAAAAAAATAAGAAAGAAAGGACAAATAAATGATACTGAATAACGAGGAGCCACATGAGTGAGAGACAGTAAGTCAGTCAGTCAGTCACCGAAACTGATAACCACAAACTATGTACAGAATGCTCTTGAAGGATCTTCTTTATACTTATCGGTGCTATTATGTGGAGGTGGGGTCTGTCGAGCGTTCGATTGGTGCGAGCGGCGTCTGACGACGTCGCCGACGCCTTTCGTCGCCGTCTCGGCCGCTGCCTCCGCCGCATGGTCGTTACAGCAAGGTACCTGCGATCTCTGGCGTCTGCCGTTGGGGTCGGTTCTCGGGTGCACCTGTGTCTTGAAAACGAATGCGAGAGGAGGGTGTTTCGGAGCGTCCGCGCTAACCGAATGGTGTGAAATGACGAGTGCGTTCTGACCGAAGGCCGGGGTGCGTCCTCGCGTCCTCACGGGACCTGAAAGCTCGGCAACGCTGCGAAGGCGTCGTCAATGATTTTTTTGGCGTACGACTTTCTGTTGCTACGACGAGAAAGAAATTTATGCGCTTCTTGCCGCGTCGGTACCGACCTCGGTCGGGGATATTCCGGCTGCGCGCTCGAACGTGCTTCATTTCTTCTTGGATTTGGAAGTAATTCCTAAGCGTTGTGTGTGTTTGCGGTTCGTAAGGGGCGCCTGACGGTGGCCCCGCGTCCGCGCGTTGGTAGGGTTTGGGGCGACCCACCACGAAAAGATTACCTGGTTGATCCTGCCAGTAGTCATATGCTTGTCTCAAAGATTAAGCCATGCATGTCTAAGTACATGCCGAAACAAGACGAAACCGCGAATGGCTCATTAAATCAGTTATGGTTCCTTAGATCGTTTCTTCCTACTTGGATAACTGTGGCAATTCTAGAGCTAATACATGCAGTGAGCCCGAAGCCCCTCGGGGCGACGGGTGCTTTTATTAGACCAAGATCAATCGGGCTTCGGTCCGTTTTGTGTGGTGACTCTGGATAACTTTGTGCTGATCGCACGGCCACGAGCCGGCGACGTTTCTTTCAAGTGTCTGCCTTATCAACTGTCGATGGTAGGTTATGCGCCTACCATGGTTGTTACGGGTAACGGAGAATCAGGGTTCGATTCCGGAGAGGGAGCCCGAGAAACGGCTACCACATCCAAGGAAGGCAGCAGGCGCGCAAATTACCCACTCCCGGCACGGGGAGGTAGTGACGAAAAATAACAATACGGGACTCTTTTGAGGCCCCGTAATTGAAATGAGTACACTCTAAATCCTTTAACGAGGATCCATTGGAGGGCAAGTCTGGTGCCAGCAGCCGCGGTAATTCGAGCTCCAATAGCGTATACTAAAGTTGCTGCGGTTAAAAAGCTCGTAGTTGGATCTCAGTTACAGGCGGGAAGTGCGTGGACACCACGTTACGGCCCGTGCTGAACATCATGCCTGTCGTGGCTTGGTTCCCTTCATCAGGTGCCTTGCTTTGGCCGGCGCGTTTACTTTGAAAAAATTAGTGCTCAACGCAGGCGATTCGCCTGAATAACAGTGCATGGAATAATAGAACAAGATCCTGTTTCTGTTCTGTTGGTTTTTGGAATACAGGATAATGATTAAGAGGGACAGACGGGGGCATTCGTATTGCGGCGCTAGAGGTGAAATTCTTGGACCGTCGCAAGACGAACTACTGCGAAAGCATTTGCCAAGAATGTTTTCATTGATCAAGAACGAAAGTTAGAGGTTCGAAGGCGATCAGATACCGCCCTAGTTCTAACCATAAACGATGCCAACCAGCGATCCGCCTGAGTTACTCAAATGACTCGGCGGGCAGCTTCCGGGAAACCAAAGTATTTGGGTTCCGGGGGAAGTATGGTTGCAAAGCTGAAACTTAAAGGAATTGACGGAAGGGCACCACCAGGACTGGAGCCTGCGGCTTAATTTGACTCAACACGGGAAAACTTACCCGGCCCGGACACTGGGAGGATTGACAGATTGAGAGCTCTTTCTTGATTCGGTGGATGGTTGTGCATGGCCGTTCTTAGTTGGTGGAGCGATTTGTCTGGTTAATTCCGATAACGAACGAGACTCTAGCCTATTAAATAGGTGCGTGGTTCTCTGCACCTTGCACCCTTCTTAGAGGGACAAGCGGCTCCTAGCCGCACGAAACAGAGCAATAACAGGTCTGTGATGCCCTTAGATGTCCGGGGCCGCACGCGCGCTACACTGAAGGAAGCAGCGTGTTTTTATCCCTGTCTGTAAAGACTGGGTAACCCGTGGAACCTCCTTCGTGATTGGGATAGGGGCTTGCAATTGTTCCCCTTGAACGAGGAATTCCCAGTAAGCGCGAGTCATAAGCTCGCGTTGATTACGTCCCTGCCCTTTGTACACACCGCCCGTTGCTACTACCGATTGAATGATTTAGTGAGGTCTTCGGACCGATACCCGGAGCGGCCTTTCGGTTGCGCCGGTGTGTTGGAAAGATGACCAAACTTGATCATTTAGAGGAAGTAAAAGTCGTAACAAGGTTTCCGTAGGTGAACCTGCGGAAGGATCATTACCGGATGTTATTTTGCATCGTTTTGTCTTCTTCCTCTTGTACGGGGAATGGACTCGATGTGCGAATTTATCTGGCGCCGATCCCGACCAAGCTTGGATGCCGTCGGGACGGCACAAAAAAAACAACTGTGGTTCGGATGTGCCTTTTTCTTTGGGTGGCCTCCGTTCCTTTCGATGATGCGCCCAGCGGGATCCCTCTGCTGCCTCGATTGAGAGGAGATTTCAAGTGCACCGGGACAATCCGCGGGTTACAAAAGGCGCATCGCCCCCTTTTTCGTCTCTTCTTGAGGATCGCCCTTTTGTTTTGATTAACGAAGAGGCGTTTGAGAAGAAGCTTTTTTTTGCGCTTTCGAGATGGCATGGGATGTGCCGGGCGCAAAAAAAAACAACAACTTGTGTTTGGTCGTACTGATTGAAAAATCCAAACACATTGACACGACTCTAAGCGGTGGATCACTCGGTTCTCGGGTCGATGAAGAACGCAGCCAGCTGCGAGACTTGGTGTGAATTGCAGGACACACTGAGCACTTACTCTTTGAACGCACATTGCGGCCTCGGGCCTTCCCGTGGCTTCGTCTGTGTGAGGGTCGGATCATATATCAAGAGAGGAGAATTTGTTTTCTACCTCGTTTTGACTGTGTCGGATCGTGGGCAGCACGCAGTTTTATGCTTTCTTGCGTTGCGTTTTCTTTGAGCAAATGCACGAGTGGTGCGATTGCACGCGTGCGCTTAACCAGTCCTCCTCCTCCTACGAGTTTTTATCGAACACTGCATGGGAAAACGAAACTCGATGGATACCGTTTGTGGAAAATCCCGTACCAAAAAAATCTTTCGCACGTTGAACGGCGCTGTGACGTCGGTGCGTTAGAAACGGAAATTTGAAACGGTTTCTTTTCGATCGATTCTGTTTTCTTTGGCGTGGATGTTGTTCGATTGGAAAAACCGTGGGACGGAGTTGGCGTTGGCGCGTTGAAACGCGGCGTCGGCAAATGTAAATCTCGTGGCGTTGATTTGCACAAAAAAAAGAAAAACGCTTCTGGGAGGAAAGTTTTTTGCGTCGTAGCCTTCCGTCAGTCTAAGACCTTCGCGTCCCCGATGAATACTGGAGCCATCCAGTAGGGGAATGCCGTTGGATTGCGCGCTTTCTTTTTTGTCGAATCGAAAGCGATGCAAAGCGTGTGTACAACAACTGTTAGTTCGCCATCCTTTTGTGTTTTTGACATGTGGTAAGGAGGCGAAGTTTTTGTTGGAAAGCGCACAAAATAAATTGTCGACCTCACATCAGGCGAGACAACCCGCTGAATTTAAGCATATCACTAAGCGGAGGAAAAGAAACCAACAGGGATTCCCTTAGTAGCGGCGAGCGAAACGGGACCTAGCCCAGCACCGAATCCCTCGTCCTTGCCGGCGATCGGGAAATGTGGTGTATGGGAGGTAACGTTCCCGAGAGTTTTGCGGTGGTGCAAGTCCCCCTGACAGGGGCTTGACCCAGAGTGGGTGCCAGGCCCGTCTCCGCCACTGCTCTCTCGGGATGGAACCTCCCGTGAGTCGGGTTGCTTGAGAGTGCAGCCCTAATTGGGTGGTAAACTCCATCTAAGGCTAAATACGTCCGAGAGACCGATAGTTCACAAGTACCGTGAGGGAAAGTTGAAGAGAACTTTGAAGAGAGAGTTCAAGAGTACGTGAAACCGCTTAGAGTAAAACGGGTGGGCCCTCGAAGCTCGAGGGCGGTGGGATTCAGTTTCGCTGTGACGTGGAGCGGTGTCAGCGTCTTGGTTTACGGGCTCTCCTTGTAAGGGCCCGTTCCGGCTGCCCGCGCGGTGCCGCGCACTCCGGAACGCATTTTCCACCGTCGGTAGGACGCCGCGACGGGCACGGGTAACCCTTTCAAGAACAACTTTGAGTCCGGCCGCTGGAGGTGACCGGCGACGGCCCTTGTTTGGCTGTCGTGGGAGTTATACCTGGCCGGTAATCGAGTACGTCACCCTGCCCAGGCCTCATGGGCGACTCCCTTCGGGGAGGCCCGAAACGATGCCCTCCGGAATGCGGAGCGGGAAACCCGGCTGGGTCAACGGGTCGCCTGCCTTACGCCAGGTATTCGCCTGACGTTCGGTGTTTGGGGCTCGAAACCGGCGAGGCGGGTTCTTTCCGCGGAGGGTCGTCATGGTTGGCGGCGAGTAGGTCGGTAACCCACCCGACCCGTCTTGAAACACGGACCAAGGAGTCTAACATGTGCGCGAGTCAATGGGTCCCTCAAAACCCAGAGGCGCAATGAAACGTGAAGGCGCGGCCTCGTGCCGTGCCGAGTTGCGATCCCGGGCCGCCCAGGGGTCCGATGAAGGGAGCAGCAACGGCCCGCCCCACACGCTCACGTCGTGGGGGCGGCGCTAGAGCGCACACGTTGGCACCCGAAAGATGGTGAACTATGCCCGGGCAGGACGAGGCCAGAGGAAACTCTGGTGGAGGTCCGAAGCGCTTCTGACGTGCAAATCGATCGTCCGACCCAGGTATAGGGGCGAAAGACTAATCGAACCATCTAGTAGCTGGTTCCCTCCGAAGTTTCCCTCAGGATAGCTGGCGCTTGTTGCCGAGACCAGTCACACCTGGTAAAGCGAATGATTAGAGGCATTGGGGTCGAAACGACCTCAACCTATTCTCAAACTTTCAATGGGTGTGTCGGAGGCCTTCTGGTCTGAGGCCTCCGGAAGCGATGAGAGTGCCAAGTGGGCCACTTTTGGTAAGCAGAACTGGCGCTGTGGGATGAACCAAACGCCGGGGTAAGGCGCCCGATGCGGGACGCTCATGAGATCCCATGAAGGGTGTTGGTTGCTTAAGACAGCAGGACGGTGGCCATGGAAGTCGGAACCCGCTAAGGAGTGGGTAACAACTCACCTGCCGAAGCAACTAGCCCCGAAAATGGATGGCGCTCTAGTGTCGAGCCTATCCCCGGCCGCTGCCGGCAGATGCACGCAAACAAGGGGGTGCTAAGCTGCAGCGAGTAGGAGGGCCGCTGCGGTGAGCGTTGAAGGTGTCGGGCGTAAGCCCGCCTGGAGCCGCCGCTGGTGCAGATCTTGGTGGTAGTAGCAAATACTCAAGTGAGAACCTTGAGGACTGAAGTGGAGAAGGGTTCCATGTGAACAGCAGTTGAACATGGGTCAGTCGGTCCTAAGGGAAAGGAGAAGTTCTTTCCGAAGCGGGAGCACTTTTTTTGCAGTGGAGAGAGCCCCGCAGTGACCGAAAGGGAATCGGGTTAATAATCCCGAACCCGGACACGGAGATTGGTCCTTCGGGGCCCAGTGCGGTAACGCAAACCAGCTCGGAGACGCCGATGCGAGCCCCGGGAAGAGTTTTCTTTTCTCTGTAAGGAGATCGAGTCCCTGGAATGGGTTCGCCCCGAGATAGGGATGGTGGCTCCGTAGAGCAGTGCGGTTCTTGCGCTGTCCGGTGCGCTCGCGTCGGCCCTTGAAAATCCGAGTGAGGGAGTGTGATTTTCGTGCCGGACCGTACCCACATCCGCAGCAGGTCTCCAAGGTGAACAGCCTCTAGTCGATGGACCAATGTAGGTAAGGGAAGTCGGCAAAACGGATCCGTAACCTTGGGATAAGGATTGGCTCTGAGGACTGAGCCGGTCGGGCTGGGGACCTGAAGCAGGAACGGCACTGCACCGGGACTGGGCGGGGCTCGCCGTTCACGCGGCGCGGCCAAGCCCGGACCAGCGTCGGGACCTTCCTGTGGAAAGCCTCAGCTGCGCGGCGTCTGAGGGCTTCGTGCCCAAAGTGCTATGCTTCGGCCGGCAAAAAACAGTCAACTCAGAACTGGCACGGACCGGGGGAATCCGACTGTCTAATTAAAACAAAGCATTGCGATGGCCGCTGGTCGGTGTTGACGCAATGTGATTTCTGCCCAGTGCTCTGAATGTCAACGTGAAGAGATTCATCAAAGCGCGGGTAAACGGCGGGAGTAACTATGACTCTCTTGGCAAAACTAAGTGACTCTCTCGAGTCACTTAGTTTTGCCTCGGCCGCGCTTGTCTCGCGCGCCGAGTTCCAACCGGTTGTTTCTTCGGACGGGTCTACACGTGTATGAGACTGCTGTGTGCACCCGGACAACACCCCAAACCCCCAGCTGCCCTTGGAAGGGTACCAAGGCCACGTCGCACAATTCAGCACATCTCCAAAACCCGTGAGCAGTCAACTGTTGTGGCCTCTTTCACCCCACAACAACCGCTCGTTTTCGACTGCCGGAGATAGTGCTTGGTGCTTGTGGGTCGTTCGGTGCTACCCCGAAAGTGTTTTCTTTTTTTTCTTCTTTTTAGTCTCAGTGCGTTGAACCGCGCACGGCTGACACTGGTTCCACTGCCTTATTTTTTTTTCCTCTTTTAAGGCAGCTTTTGGCCGGATCTTAGCCCGAATCTCGCGCGCGGACTAAGAGTTCCCGCGACTGTACTTGGTTGCGCCGGCGGTCGATAGAGGGCGGTAAGTTCCACCCGTTCCTGTGGATTCCACCCCCTCGGTCACCCATCGCTTTATGTGGTTAACCACAAAATCGTTTTTTTTTGTAGCTAAGGCTACATCATGCCCCGTGAACAATGGTTCGCATCTCAGGGGAGCTAGGGGCGACCATTCGGTTTGCACTCCACGTCTAGTGCTGTAGCTCCGTAGACTCTAATGAGTTGGTGATTGGAAATATCGTAAAAACAAACTTCTATAGTGTCTCGTGTCCTGTCCAGTACAGGTCACTTAACCAATCACCCCACCAGGCCATCACGACTGCCTTATTTTTCCAACCTCCACGGTCGTACGCGACTACGAGGGGTTCCATGTTCCCCCTTTTTTTTCTCTCTCCTTCCCTCCCTTTCACCATCAACCCCTTCATTAAAACTGATGACATAATCATCCATCATGACTGCGCTTGAGAGGTTTTTCCCCCCTGATACGGTGGTCTGCCACTTGTGCGACCTCCGTATTTCCTCTCGCCCTAAGATGGGGGAACATTACCTCTCCTCGCACGGGTGCCAGTTGGTTTGGAGGTGTTCCATCTGTCAGACCAGCACGTACACACTAATCACCTCCATGTCCAGCCATTACAGTAGGTGTCGTAGGAGGCACGGGGGAGCAGACAACAGTACTCACCTACATGCTTCAGTGCCTCCAGCACCTTTGGACAGTGGGCAGAGCCCCAAGACGGGAAAGGCCCATCCCAGTACTTTCCTACATGCATCAGCACCAGCAAACACCGAAGGCGAATGCAGGCACAAGGTGCCAACAAGAGGGCGAAGTAAATCTCCAACAGGGGAAGACACCTCCTTACGAGCTTCATCCACCGCTTCAAAGCTTTTGCTCACTGGCATATCGTGTCTAAGCACTCCCACACAGGCATCAGCGCCTGCCAACACCCTTGAGGGTAGTGACTACGCGAGGCGGGCTAAAAACTTGGTCACGATTCCACCCATCAGTAGCCCGACCACTGCTGTATCGACCAAACTTCCCGGTCCACCACCAGGGGCGTGGTCGGAGGCTGACCTAAGGATTCTGGCAGGCAGGGAGCTGCGATTACCACCACGGACCAAGTTTGTTAACACGGAGCTGGCGAGGGGTTACGTGGGGATAACATGGCAGGCAATAAAAGACTGCAGAGCCAAGAAGCTCTACCGGGGCATCCTATGTCAGGAACAAGCGCGGATGCGCTCCGTGACTCCCGTTACGCCTCTGCCCGCCACCCCATTTCCGCCAAGACAACGCTCCAGATCTCCGGCTCACGTACAAAAAAACCAGAATGCCCCCAATACCAAAGCGCGTCTCAACTCGAGAGTGCCTCGGCTATCAAAAAGCAAGCAGAGGGCTCAGCAAGGAGAAGCGCAGCCACCAACTGGCACATCAACTGCACGAAACACACAACGCGGGGCAAAAGTAACTTCCCGCACAGGCCCCAGCAGGGACCCTTCACCACCATCACCAAGGATACCTGTCACCACTCCTGCGGAGATGCCCGTCAACCTCCCTTGGTCCGCCGACGACACAAGAGCTTTGGCTCTCTTGGAACTGCAGGCTCCGGCGGCCATGGTGTGTGACGAAGAGTTACCTGCACTTCTCCCAAGAAGAACCTGGGAGAGCGTCCGGGAGCACAGACGTTCGGGTGTGTACAAGGAGGCTTTAGCAAGGAAGAGGTCGAGGTCCAGGTTGAGGAGGACGCACGAGACACTGGAAGAAAGCACCTTCTGGGATGAGGACACATCAACCGCAGTCATCGAGGATCAGCCTCCGATCCAAGTGTCTCTCGACTCAACCCTGGTGGCTGACTTCCAAGAGGGCGTGAGTGGAGGGAGTACAGATGAATTGTACAGTACTCCGTTGCGAACTCCTCCGCCACCCAGACAGACGGTCCTCCCTGCAAGTAGGTCCAACCTTCCATCACCGGTCCACCCAGCACGTGTGTCCACGCTACCATCACCAGCGACGGTGCCAGCGCCACCAACCGTAGATCCTCTGCAGCTTCCACCCCTCACGGAATTCAACACGTACGGGCGTTGGACAGCGTCAGAGTTGGTGGCACTGGCAACGGCTGAACTGGACTGCGCCAACGAGCCCTACATCAACCAAGCTCTAGCTAGGACTTTTACATCTCGTTCCTGGCTCAGCATCTCCGGTCAGCGCCGGTCGGAGCGCTATCGCGACATCCTGGCTAGGGAGAGAACGTCAAGGGTGGCAGCTCAAGCTGCGTCGGCTACACAGCATCAGGCCACCATGAGCGTGCGAGTCACAGCTGCCCCCCCCCCCTCAACTCCAGCATGGCAGGGAGGGACTGAACCACCCGCAATCATCAACCGGGAACTCCTGCGTGAAGACTTCCTAAAGGCCGGTCTCACGGATGAGGCTCTGATTCATTCCATCGGTTCACATCCAGCGGGTATGGTCGAGACAAGTGCCATCCTTCAACACTTCAAGGTGACCCCTAACAAGGCTAAGGGGGAGGGGCGTGGACGCCGTGCCCCACCTCCCCCCCGGAACAGGGCCCAACGCCGCCGGCAACTCTATGAGGAACACCAACGACTCTATCGGCTGGGCCCCAAGGTACTCGTAGACGAACTACGTATGCAAG
>NW_024610108.1:3692500-3702500 GCF_016920785.2 Ixodes scapularis | reverse complement strand
TCCGGCGACCGTGTAGTAAATGCGCTGCAGGCGCAATGAGGTGTCCTTGTGCTGCATAGACGAACGTATCCCTTTCGACAAGCCGCGTTCTGAAAGAAGAAAAAGAGGAGAAGAAAACAACATTTTTCGTGGCACTTTTATTTTCTGCATGCATAGCAAGCGACATCGAAATGTCGTGCAGTATCCTCAATTTCACTTGGTCAACAGGTCACTCGTTTTCAACAGCTCGGTGTCACTCGGAACTCTGGACAGGTGTTCACCTCACTCACAAGTGTGGGGACGTAATCCATCCACCAAGACCATGCCGGTGAACGAAAGCTGCACGTCGAAGGAAGGAAGGCTGGCTTTGACGCTGCAGAGCCAACGAAAACGAAACTGTGTGCCTCTCTCGAGTGTCCTTGCCTTCACGTTGCTTGCACATGGCGGAAGTGTGTTCGCTCCTCGAGTTTTCTTCTTTGTTGAACCATTAGGGACGCGTGTACTCGTCGGGACTTCGTCGCGACGGTCCAGCCACCCCTCGCGTTCGCTTCGCTCACGTAAACAAGCACAACGCCAGCTTACTTCCCCGATTCGCTAAAAACAACCATCCGACTCTCGCGTAGCATTGTCACTTGAGTATTTTGTTTCTTTTACCATCCAAACCAGATGGCGCTGCGCAGTTAACGGCTCGAAAACCGGAGCCTTGCTTTAGGTTCGTTAGATGACGCCACTATTCATTCATTTGTTTTTAATTTTTTTTTTTTAGTTTTTACTTTTTGTTTAAATTAATTGATTTGATTTTACATTATGTCGTCTCGTCATATAAACAGAAAATATTTAAACAATTTAGGCGCGCCTCCGCATCTATTTGGGCGCCGACCACCTGGCGGCGCTACTTATTTTCCAAATTCTGTTTACAAAGTATGACGGCGTTTTCATCTATCTAGCGGTCTCCTACATTTTTTTTTTTTTTTATTATTATTTTTTTTTTGCTTTTTTTTTGCGTTGTTCCTGCGTAGTGAGAGTTCTTGGTTCTTGGTGAGCTCGGACGCTTTCCAACGCGTTAAGATTCTGGAGTGCAAACTTGTAAGAAACCTTTGCGACCGTGAGTAGTATGCAGTCGGCGCTGCTTGCACGCGATGTATTTTCGACGCGTTTTGTCCGTCTTATTGCCCGCGTGCGTTGGCGTACCTGGTTTCTGAAAGTGTGCGCGTCTCCCACGTGCATCTTAAACCATGCGTGGTCATTGCATGTTTTCGCTTGAGGAGATATCCATTTCCACCAGTGAGTAGTGTTCATTCGCCGCCGCTTTATCGCGATGTGCTTTTGACGTCTTTTTGCTTCTCTGTGCCGCCCGCCCTCCGTGCTTTCCGAAGGTGAGCGCATGGTTTCGCTTTGCAGTGCGCGCTCTGCAGCGTGGTGTTGTGGCGTGGTTCCGGTGAAAGTGCCTGTGGGTGACCTCGCGTGCGTCCGTAATTCCCTGCCTTCGGCCTACTCAGCGTGGACGTCATTTCTGTCCTGTTACCTGCTGCTCAGTGCTCAGTGCTCAGTGCTGTGCTTGTGCAAGGCCTCTGGTGTGGGTGCCGTGTCCTACGTATCGCCCAACTAGGTTCTACTTGTGCCCCTTATTAATTCATTAATATGTGTCGTGTGTGTGTGTGCTCTTTGAGCAGTTTCCGTTCTTGTGCCGTCCGTCCAGTGAAAGGATTTTTTTATTTTTTTTATTAAGTTACGGCGCTTGTTTTCGTGCAGCTCTACGTGGTCGTGTCCTCGTACGCAGTGGTGTGTTTGTGGAAAGTCTCTCGTTGTGTTGTGTTGTGCAGTGCAGTGCAGTGCAGTGCAGTGCAGTGCAGTGCTGTGCGTGCGCCAAAGCCTCTGGATAAGAGAAAAAAAAAATATATATATATATAAATACACATTTTTTTTTCTAATTTTTTTTTAATTAATTTTACATGTGGTAAGTATGCATGACTTATACCATCCTTTGTATTGATTTATTTGGGTCGTGTCTTTTTTTTTCCACATTATTAGCCTTCTTGTTCTCCTCCTCCTCCTCCTGCTTATCATTATTGTAGAAATGTTTTCCTTTTTCTTTTTTTCCTCTTTCTTTCTAAGCTTTTAGTTTCCACCAGAGTGTCGAACCGAATTTTTTATTGGTTTGCTTCGATTTGCGGGAGCACAAAAGTAATGTAGGACATTAAAATAGCACAACAAATAGAAGAACAAGAGGTATACAGGACAGGCGCTGATGTTGGACTAGTTTCATTCAGGAAAAGTGAACATGTATATACACACGACAGGCAAAGCAGCACATATTCTTAAGGGTAGAAGATATTTGAGCTGGGATGCTGGTGTCTCCCAGCACGATCAAACCATCCGGGGCTATTGCCGCCTTCTCGGCTGCCCTCGGCACTTATCGTGAATAAAAGCTATATATGTATGTTTACTTTTCCTGGATAAAACTAGTTGAAAGTGAGTGCCTGTCCTGTATACTCCTTGTCCTCGTCTTTTTTGCGCTATTTTATATATTTTACTAAGATGAACCAACAGCGTACCGTATTAAAAAGAAAAAGAAGAAGCTAAAGTGATATTATATTTACCTGGTGCTTCTTTTCGTAATAGGCACTATTTCAAGAGTGCAAACGGGTATCTTTCCATTCATTTGTAGGGTTCGCTTATTTTCAGGTGCCGAGAAATAAATTGCTTTATTTAAATTTGATGGAGCAGTAAATGACAAGCTACATACATATCTGTCTTTCCTTGTTGTTTTTTTTTTTTTTTTTGTGTTATATTTTAGCCTGAATTTAAAAGTTATCAGTCTGTTGGGTCGCCTAAAATACAGGTGATTGGCATTTGAGGTTTTTTTTCTTTACAAGATAATGGTTGATTCAATTTAGCAAGTAAGCATCAATTGTGCTACTTTTTTTTTCCTTCATCTTAAATAGAGCTAGGCAATCAACTCGACATGACGGCTACTTAATTTGTCGCTTTCTTACCGCCTGTTTTCCGAAACTGTGTGCTTTCTTTTCGTCGTCATCGACTTTGGGCTGCCGCTCTAAGTCCATAGAGCCTTTTTTTTTTTTCAGCTATCCCTGCCGTACACCCTTGTACTTCTATTCATCGTCAGACTAATAGACAGTTATATTTTCTTCCGTACAGTCCCAAGTTGGCGGGTCAGTTTCGGTTCGGCTGAAACTAACTCCTCGGTTCCGGTTTTTCGTTCGCTTCGGTTTTCGGTTCGACACTCTGGTCTTCACCGTGCATGGCACCCCCCCCTTTCCTTCCTTCCTTCCTTCCCTCCCTCCCTCCCTCCCTCCCTCCCTCCCTCCCTCCCTCTCTCCCCTCTTCTCCTCCCTGCAAGAAAACAAACTGTCGTTTCGAAATGTTTTCTTACTTGAACTGTGAAGGTTTTCAAGTGCATTTCCTTTCCTCCTTTATTGAGCGCACAATTCTAGAGTGGAACTTCCCTTCTGACATTGCAATAAAGTTTCCTGCACAAGGAAGAAAAACCTGCCATTTGACCTCCCTTGTGTGTGCAAAGTGTCAATGTTCCTATATTATGCTTGAACATGGTCTTTTTGTCTTCCTATTTGTCGCAGAAATCATGTATGTGTATGTATGTATGTATATATATATATATATATATATATATATATATATATATATATATATTTATATACCAATATCGCACTTTATGGATTAATCTTGCACGACCTGTGAAAACCACGTATCTCTGGCTTTCCTCACGTTCGATTTTCGAGCAATTTCTGAAGCTAGCTTGGGGAGATTGATTTCGCTCGCACACAATTCGAGGCGCGAGGACGGGCATGTACGAACGCCTACGTAGTCGGGACGGTAAACAAAACTTACACAAATTAAAATCCTGCGCAGATAATAAAAGAAAGAGCAACAAAAAAGTATGGGCGTCTTTCTTTACTAATTTCTTTTTTTTTTCTTTTTTAGGATTGTAAGCGGACGGGCTTCTTAAACGATACCAAAAAGCGAGAAACAATTTGACAAACGGGTCACGTCACAAGAAAGAAAATCCCACATCCTCAAGCGTGTAAAAAATGCACGCAATATCTACAGTACTGGAATTGGAAGCGCTGCCAATCTCGCGTGCACTAGCCCAAATCGCGTTGCTCCCGCTCACGTCAAAGCGACACAGACCTCGTCGGAAAGGTACGCTTTCTGACGCGGTCAACCGGTAAAAACACTATATATTGTAAAATTCTGTACTTTGGACGTGATTAATTCAGACTGCTTTGCGGCTAACTAAGCGCGCGTTCCTTCCCAATGAAACGAAAGAGCGAGATTAGAAATAGAGGAAATAATTCCCGTGAAAAGAAAGAAATTCGTCTCTTATTGAGCTTGGCAGTAAAGCACGCGACATCTCCAGTATTCCGTTTGAAAGCGTTGTCCATGGCAAGTGCAGTAGTGTACAGTGTTCGGCTCTCGCCCAGTTGAAAGCGCCAGAAAGCCCGTGTCGCCTCGCGACACGGGTAACCGCTAGAAAACACGCACATTTTAAAGTCGCGTGTTTTGCACTTGATTCCTCGGAAGTACTTTGTGGGAGACGAAGCGGGCGTTCCATGCCAAGGACACGGAAGAGAGAGATTAGAAATAGAGCGAACAATTCGCGTGAAAAGAATAATATTTGTCTCCTATCAAACTTGCCAGAAAAGTAAGCGAGATTTCCAGTATTCCGTTTGAAAGCGCTGCCCGTCGCAAGTGCAGTAGTGTACAGTGTTCGGCTCTCGCCCAGTTGAAAGCGCCAGAAAGCCCGTGTCGCCTCGCGACACGGGTAACCGCTAGAAAACACGCACATTTTAAAGTCGCGTGTTTTGCACTTGATTCCTCGGAAGTACTTTGTGGGAGACGAAGCGGGCGTTCCATGCCAAGGACACGGAAGAGAGAGATTAGAAATAGAGCGAACAATTCGCGTGAAAAGAATAATATTTGTCTCCTATCAAACTTGCCAGAAAAGTAAGCGAGATTTCCAGTATTCCGTTTGAAAGCGCTGCCCGTCGCAAGTGCAGTAGTGTACAGTGTTCGGCGCTCGCCCAGTTGAAAGCGCCAGAAAGCCCGTGTCGCCTCGCGACACGGGTAACCGCTAGAAATCACGCACATTTTAAAGTCGCGTGATTTGCACTTGATTCCTCGGAAGTACTTTGTGGGAGACGAAGCGGGCGTTCCATGCCAAGGACACGGAAGAGAGAGATTAGAAATAGAGCGAACAATTCGCGTGAAAAGAATAATATTTGTCTCCTATCAAACTTGCCAGAAAAGTAAGCGAGATTTCCAGTATTCCGTTTGAAAGCGCTGCCCGTCGCAAGTGCAGTAGGGTAAATTGTTCGGCTCTCGCCCAGTTGAAAGCGCCAGAAAGCCCGTGTCGCAAAGCGACACGGGTAACCGCTAGAAAACACGCATCTTTTTCTTTTGTTAATCCCGTGCTTCTCACTTCGTTCCTTGAGAGGACTTTGTCGGAAACTAAGTGGCGGGGCCTTCCAAACGAAACCAATGGTAGAAACAATGAAGTGAGCAAAGAAGAGTAGTGTAAAGAAAGAAAATTGCCTATTATGAAGCCTGCCGTAAACACGCGCGATACCGCGAGCATTCGGATTAAAAGCAGCGACAATCTCACTTACTATAGCGCTCATTGTTCGGCTCTGACACAATTCAAAACGCATGAAACGCCCCGTGTAAATATTGGTTTACTTTGTAATAACAAAGTCGATAAACTTTCTGTTGACCATGTTAACATGAACTGAAAGTCGAAAAGAAGTAATCAGAGTCAAGCAGGGGTCAGCACGTTTTTAATAAAAAGCGAGAAATAATTTTTTTATAGGGGTAGGATGTATGTACGTATGTATGTATATATAGAGGCACACAGGAAAGAAAGAACATTTATATATATATATATACACACAAACATACATACATACATATATATATATATATATATAAGGAGAGAGGGGAAAAAAATAAGAAAGAAAGAAGGACAAATAAATGATACTGAATAACGAGGAGCCACATGAGTGAGAGACAGTAAGTCAGTAAGTCAGTCAGTCAGTCAGTCACCGAAACTGATAACCACAAACTATGTACAGAATGCTCTTGAAGGATCTTCTTTATACTTATCGGTGCTATTATGTGGAGGTGGGGTCTGTCGAGCGTTCGATTGGTGCGAGCGGCGTCTGACGACGTCGCCGACGCCTTTCGTCGCCGTCTCGGCCGCTGCCTCCGCCGCATGGTCGTTACAGCAAGGTACCTGCGATCTCTGGCGTCTGCCGTTGGGGTCGGTTCTCGGGTGCACCTGTGTCTTGAAAACGAACGCGAGAGGAGGGTGTTTCGGAGCGTCCGCGCTAACCGAACGGTGTGAAATGACGAGTGCGTTCTGACCGAAGGCCGGGGTGTGTCCTCGCGTCCTCACGGGACCTGAAAGCTCGGCAACGCTGCGAAGGCGTCGTCAATGATTTTTTTGGCGTACGACTTTCTGTTGCTACGACGAGAAAGAAATTTATGCGCTTCTTGCCGCGTCGGTACCGACCTCGGTCGGGGATATTCCGGCTGCGCGCTCGAACGTGCTTCATTTCTTCTTGGATTTGGAAGTAATTCCTAAGCGTTGTGTGTGTTTGCGGTTCGTAAGGGGCGCCTGACGGTGGCCCCGCGTCCGCGCGTTGGTAGGGTTTTGGGCGACCCACCACGAAAAGATTACCTGGTTGATCCTGCCAGTAGTCATATGCTTGTCTCAAAGATTAAGCCATGCATGTCTAAGTACATGCCGAAACAAGGCGAAACCGCGAATGGCTCATTAAATCAGTTATGGTTCCTTAGATCGTTTCTTCCTACTTGGATAACTGTGGCAATTCTAGAGCTAATACATGCAGTGAGCCCGGAGCCCCTCGGGGCGACGGGTGCTTTTATTAGACCAAGATCAATCGGGCTTCGGTCCGTTTTGTGTGGTGACTCTGGATAACTTTGTGCTGATCGCACGGCCACGAGCCGGCGGCGTTTCTTTCAAGTGTCTGCCTTATCAACTGTCGATGGTAGGTTATGCGCCTACCATGGTTGTTACGGGTAACGGAGAATCAGGGTTCGATTCCGGAGAGGGAGCCTGAGAAACGGCTACCACATCCAAGGAAGGCAGCAGGCGCGCAAATTACCCACTCCCGGCACGGGGAGGTAGTGACGAAAAATAACAATACGGGACTCTTTTGAGGCCCCGTAATTGAAATGAGTACACTCTAAATCCTTTAACGAGGATCCATTGGAGGGCAAGTCTGGTGCCAGCAGCCGCGGTAATTCCAGCTCCAATAGCGTATACTAAAGTTGCTGCGGTTAAAAAGCTCGTAGTTGGATCTCAGTTACAGGCGGGAAGTGCGTGGACACCACGTTACGGCCCGTGCTGAACATCATGCCTGTCGTGGCTTGGTTCCCTTCATCAGGTGCCTTGCTTTGGCCGGCGCGTTTACTTTGAAAAAATTAGAGTGCTCAACGCAGGCGATTCGCCTGAATAACAGTGCATGGAATAATAGAACAAGATCCTGTTTCTGTTCTGTTGGTTTTTGGAATACAGGATAATGATTAAGAGGGACAGACGGGGGCATTCGTATTGCGGCGCTAGAGGTGAAATTCTTGGACCGTCGCAAGACGAACTACTGCGAAAGCATTTGCCAAGAATGTTTTCATTGATCAAGAACGAAAGTTAGAGATTCGAAGGCGATCAGATACCGCCCTAGTTCTAACCATAAACGATGCCAACCAGCGATCCGCCTGAGTTACTCAAATGACTCGGCGGGCAGCTTCCGGGAAACCAAAGTATTTGGGTTCCGGGGGAAGTATGGTTGCAAAGCTGAAACTTAAAGGAATTGACGGAAGGGCACCACCAGGAGTGGAGCCTGCGGCTTAATTTGACTCAACACGGGAAAACTTACCCGGCCCGGACACTGGGAGGATTGACAGATTGAGAGCTCTTTCTTGATTCGGTGGATGGTGGTGCATGGCCGTTCTTAGTTGGTGGAGCGATTTGTCTGGTTAATTCCGATAACGAACGAGACTCTAGCCTATTAAATAGGTGCGTGGTTCTCTGCACCTTGCACCCTTCTTAGAGGGACAAGCGGCTCCTAGCCGCACGAAACAGAGCAATAACAGGTCTGTGATGCCCTTAGATGTCCGGGGCCGCACGCGCGCTACACTGAAGGAAGCAGCGTGTTTTTATCCCTGTTTGTAAAGACTGGGTAACCCGTGGAACCTCCTTCGTGATTGGGATAGGGGCTTGCAATTGTTCCCCTTGAACGAGGAATTCCCAGTAAGCGCGAGTCATAAGCTCGCGTTGATTACGTCCCTGCCCTTTGTACACACCGCCCGTCGCTACTACCGATTGAATGATTTAGTGAGGTCTTCGGACCGATACCCGGAGCGGCCTTTCGGTTGCGCCGGTGTGTTGGAAAGATGACCAAACTTGATCATTTAGAGGAAGTAAAAGTCGTAACAAGGTTTCCGTAGGTGAACCTGCGGAAGGATCATTACCGGATGTTATTTGGCATCGTTTTGTCTTCTGCCTCTTGTACGGGGAATGGACTCGATGTGCGAATTTATCTGGCGCCGATCCCGACCAAGCTTGGATGCCGTCGGGACGGCACAAAAAAAAAACAACTGTGGTTCGGATGTGCCTTTTTCTTTGGGTGGCCTCCGTTCCTTTCGATGATGCGCCCAGCGGGAGCCCTCTGCTGCCTCGATTGAGAGGAGATTTCAAGTGCACCGGGACAATCCGCGGGTTACAAAAGGCGCATCGCCCCCTTTTTCGTCTCTTCTCGAGGATCGCCCTTTTGTTTTGATTAACGAAGAGGCGTTTGAGAAGAAGCTTTTTTTTTTTGCGCTTTCGAGATGGCATGGGATGTGCCGGGCGCGAAAAAAAAACAACAACTTGTGTTTTGTCGTACTGATTGAAAAATCCAAACACATTGACACGACTCTAAGCGGTGGATCACTCGGTTCTCGGGTCGATGAAGAACGCAGCCAGCTGCGAGACTTGGTGTGAATTGCAGGACACACTGAGCACTTACTCTTTGAACGCACATTGCGGCCTCGGGCCTTCCCGTGGCTTCGTCTGTGTGAGGGTCGGATCATATATCAAGAGAGGAGAATTTGTTTTCTACCTCGTTTTGACTGTGTCGGATCGTGGGCAGCACGCAGTTTTATGCTTTCTTGCGTTGCGTTTCCTTTGAGCAAATGCACGAGTGGTGCGATTGCACGCGTGCGCTTAACCAGTCCTCCTCCTCCTACGAGTTTTTATCGAACACTGCATGGGAAAACGAAACTCGATGGATACCGTTTGTGGAAAATCCCGTACCAAAAAAATCTTTCGCACGTTGAACGGCGCTGTGACGTCGGTGCGTTAGAAACGGAGATTTGAAACGGTTTCTTTTCGATCGATTCTGTTTTCTTTGGCGTGGATGTTGTTCGAGTGGAAAAACCGTGGGACGGAGTTGGCGTTGGCGCGTTGAAACGCGGCGTCGGCAAATGTAAATCTCGTGGCGTTGATTTGCACAAAAAAAAGAAAAACGCTTCTGGGAGGAAAGTTTTTTGCGTCGTAGCCTTCCGTCAGTCTAAGACCTTCGCGTCCCCGATGAATACTGGAGCCATCCAGTAGGGGAATGCCGTTGGATTGCGCGCTTTCTTTTTTGTCGAATCGAAAGCGATGCAAAGCGTGTGTACAACAACTGTTAGTTCGCCATCCTTTTGTGTTTTTGACATGTGGTAAGGAGGCGAAGTTTTTGTTGGAAAGCGCACAAAATAAATTGTCGACCTCACATCAGGCGAGACAACCCGCTGAATTTAAGCATATCACTAAGCGGAGGAAAAGAAACCAACAGGGATTCCCTTAGTAGCGGCGAGCGAAACGGGACCTAGCCCAGCACCGAATCCCTCGTCCTTGCCGGCGATCGGGAAATGTGGTGTATGGGAGGTAACGTTCCCGAGAGTTTTGCGGTGGTGCAAGTCCCCCTGACAGGGGCTT
>NW_024610108.1:3685000-3690000 GCF_016920785.2 Ixodes scapularis | reverse complement strand
AAATGTAGCCATTCTGGCTACCGCATTAGATGAGGCTAAGACCTCGAGGAAACCCCTGTTCCTTGCCAGTGTGGACCTCACCAAGGCGTTCGATCGGGTTTCCACGGAGGCCATTCTACGGGGGGCAGCCCGTGCCGGTCTCTCGGCACCGTTTCTGGAGTACCTACAGAGTCTGTATGGAACCTCGGAGACGGTGCTCGGGTATGGAGGGAAAACGCTCTTGGTGAGGCCCACTACTGGGGTGAGACAGGGAGATCCTCTTTCACCTGTACTGTTTAACCTCGTGCTGGACGAGTGGCTCAGCGACCTCGACCCTGAGATAGGGTTCACTAGTGGGGAATTTAAAGTCGACGCCATGGCTTTTGCCGACGACCTGGTCGTAATGGCGTCGACTCCGCGGGGACTCCAGGAAAGACTGGATGACCTCGCGGCCTTCTTGGGCCCACGAGGTTTGGAGATTAACGCTGCCAAATCTTTCACACTTGCCCTCCAGCCGTCTGGGAAAGAAAAGAAAGTTAAGGTTGTCACAACCACCATCTTCCATGTCAACAACGAGCAGCTTCCCGCCAACGATACAGCGACGGTGTGGCGCTACCTGGGCATCTCGTTTTCCGCCGCAGGCAGGGCGCCCATGCCGTTGGAGCGGGAGCTTGCGCTGCTGTTGGGTAGGGTGTCTCGGGCACCTCTGAAGCCTCAGCAGCGTCTGGTGGTCCTGAGGACCTACCTGATGCCTCGTCTTTATCATCGTCTTGTCCTCGGCCCTTTTACGGCCAAGCTGCTTGTCAAGTTGGACCGCCTCGTGCGTGCCTCGGTACGGCGTTGGCTAGCACTGCCGCATGATGTGCCGCTCGGCTACATTCATGCAGAAACTCCGGCTGGCGGGTTGGGAGTCCCCTGCCTCAGAACCGCCGTGCCAGGACTGCAGATGCACAGGTACGAGCTTTTGGCACACAGCAGCCACCCGTCCTGTGCTCAGACCCTGCGTTGTCGCCTCATAAAGGAGGCCCTACGGCACGCAGATCGTCTGTGCACGTACGAAGGTGCGCAACTGCGGTCCAGTGAAGCACGTTGCCGGTTCTGGGCGGGGAAGCTCCACCGCAGCTGCGACGGACGTGCACTCGCTGAGTGCGGCAATGTGCCCGGCTCACAAAGATGGGTGGCCGAGGGAACTCACCTCTTGCCTGGCCGGGAGTTTATAGACTGTGTCAAGTTGCGTGTGAACGCCATGCCAAACCGGACACGCACGAAGCGCGGTCAGGGTGGCAGCAAGAGATGTCGTGCTGGCTGCAACGAGCCGGAGAGCCTGGGACACATCCTTCAGCGGTGCCACCGCTCTGACTTCAAACGTATAAAAAGGCATGACAACATTGTAGAGGAGCTTGCGACTCGCCTGCGGAAAAGGAGGTGGGATGTCCGGGTTGAGCCCACCGTACGAACGTCAGAGGGTAACCGTTTCCCAGACCTCGTGGTGTCCAACAAGGACACGCAGGTTATCTTGGACGTCCAGGTCGTCGGCCTTCGCATTAGTCTGGGTGATGCGCACCGTCGGAAGGTTGCGAAATACTCCGTGCCGGAGGTCCTGGAGCAGGTGCGGGGGAGCCGTCAAACGGATCCCCTTGTATCCAGTGTCACCCTTTCCTACAGAGGTGTGTGGGCGTCCGAGAGTGCCCAGGTTCTAGCGGACCTGGTCTCGGACGCGAAGATTTTAAAGTCCTAACAGTGAAGTGTCTCCAGGGGGGCCTGGTGTGTTTTCGTGTTCATCAGCAGATGACGACTGTGGCGTACCCACGGGTGATGGCGCGTTTGGCGCCCTAATAGTGCCCCCGCAACTAACCCCCCCCCACTTTCTAACTCAGTGGGGGTTTTGAAGGCCGCTCTCCCTTGAATGAGAGTTATAATACGTTTTTCTTCCTTTTGTCGGGTGTGGGGGGTGCTCACGCTTACCTGGAGAGGGCGTAACTCGGTCCCCCTAACCCCCTTTTCCTTTTCATCTGGGGTCGGGTTGGGTTCCGTTTGGGTCCCTAGTCGGGGGGTTAACTCTCCCGAACTGGGGGCTGGACGGCCGGTTCGTTCCCCAATGGGTTCAAGCCACAGTGCCCTTCAGTCTGCCCGACGATGAGGGAGTAAAAGATAAATAGCCAAATGCCTCGTCATCTAATTAGTGACGCGCATGAATGGATTAACGAGATTCCCACTGTCCCTATCACATACAAGCATATGCAGATGACACGATATTAGTTATTACTGGAAAAACAAGACGAGAAATTGAAACAATAGCAAATATAACTTTAGAAATAATTTCTCAATGGTCCACCGAACATCGTCTGAATTTAAATTATTCAAAATGTTACTGTATGTTAATTGCAGCAGGTAAACGCCTTTCCCAAAGAAGACCGCCTACAGTAAGGATTAATAACCATAACCTGAAATATGTAACCACATTACGATTATCAGGGGTTGTCTTTGATGTAAACCTATCCTTTATACCACACATAGAATATCTTAGAGAAAAAATATTAAAACATACATTAAAAATGACAACTTTTGCCAAAATACATTGGGGAATAAATCAAAAACAACAAAAAGAATTATATTTGAGGTGCATAGAAAGATATATAGTTTATGGTGCCAGTATATGGTGGAGAGAAACCCATAACACACATTTATTAAGAAAAGTAATTTCGCTACAACGGATACCTCTCTTAAACATCGCGCGAGCATACAATACATCCAGTAATCTCAGTCTTCCCATATTATGCAACATCCCACCAATACATATTACACTAAAAAAAGAAGTTAAACAATTTTTAATTTTCCAAGAAAATAAAGAAATAGAATGTAATAACCAATTATATAATAAACAGAATACTGAATACATGTACGATCGCTGGATTTTACATCCCTCAAAAAAATTTAAAATAGAATTCCAACAAAACACAACCGTTTCCTGCAACCTACATATATATACAGATGGTTCTTTTTCTCCAAATAAAGTCGGTGCAGCATTTGTGGCCATATTACCAACAGGGACAATAGAAAAGGTATCACAATTTAAACTTCCCAATTATGCAACCATATATGATGCAGAAAGAATAGCATTCGAAGAAGCATTAAAGTATATATAATTAATAAAAGCAATTCGGAAAGAATAGCCATACATACAGATAGTCTTTCACTCCTTCAAAATCTCGCGAACATCCAAACAAAAACAGAAACCATACATAGATTAAAACAATTAATAATACAAATACAAAATAAAAATACCATACATTTTTTCTATGTGAAGGCTCATGCAGGTGATGAAGGGAATGATCTGGCAGACCACTACGCGAAATTAGCACACTTTAATGGAAGAATAGTTTCTTGTCTTTATTCACAAAAAACCGTTAAAAAAGAATTAAATAAAGAAGTAAGGAGGGAATGGGATGATGAGTGGAAAAGATTGGGCAGAGAAAAAGAACTATTTACATGGATTCCCACTGTATACAACATACCGGAAATGTTCCCATCTTCACATCTTTTAACACAAATTATAACCGGGCATGGAAGATTTCCTTTTTATCTTTTTAGATTTAAAATAACGAATACTAATAATTGCTTTTGCGGACTTCCGACCGCTAATTTCGAACATTATCTAACTACCTGCCCTTGGACATTGACTTTCCGTAACGAATTAAACAAACTTAAATATACCGTATTCGATAATGCTACGAAATGGTCAATTTTGTCGAATGTCAAAGCCATAAAGGTTATGGAGCGGATGATGATGTTTATTCAGGAAGAGGTAGTAACCTAATTAAACACCAAAAAGGCGTTCAACAGAAAACAGCAGACAACAGGGAATGCAAGATGATGGCTGACAGGGAGGTGGCTTGGTTGACGGTTCATGGCGCGCCTTCCCTTATGGGTTGGTGGGGGGCTACTTGGTGCGCCACCCAGACCAAGAGTCGCCCGGTTTGGCGGATAAATATCTTGCGAACCCGCAGAGAAACCTGAAACCAAAAGGAAAACCTAATTAGAAACAAGGTTGTGGCGTACCATCCCTAAAAAGGTGGTAGGGGGCTACCTGGTGTGCCATCCAGACCAGGAGTCGCCCGGTCCGGCGGATGAAAATCTTCCGGACTCGCACGAAAAACCTTAACCAAAATTGCTGCTTTCAATTGAATTGAATGGGAAACATCCCTGCAACCTACAATTCAACATATTCTTCTAATTCTAACATCAACCCGCTAAGATACATCGAACCTTGCTGGCCACACATAAAGAGAAAGAAGAAAACATTACAATACTTAATTAAAAAAAAAAAAAAAAAACAATGTAAAGGGACAGATGGTGGATAATTCGATATGAGATATAAAATTTACAAGCCAGTAATTGTAACCCTTAACATTCTTTTTACAAAAAGAAAAAAAAATATATAACTTAACATTCTCCATGTTTCCAAATAGAAGAAAAAATGTAAATATGTAAATAATGTACAAATGTGTATACTGGGAGATCATGTGGATGGCCTGAATTTATAAACTAAGTATGAAAATAGAGTATACCCATCAAAACGGATCATTCTAAACTCAATGATGCAAGTGCTTTCACAAGTGTTACTGCCATATTCTCAAAATAACACATCTTTTAATGTCGTTATTTTGACCTTTAAAACCACTATTTCCCTAATTATCCTTGTACCCACCTTACATCAGTACATTATTGATAGAAATGACAAAATAATAAATATAGTTGAAAAATAAAAAAAAAAAATTTTTCTAAATTATATATTCTTAGCTTATCGTAATAAATACTCCACCGAAAGTAACCACTCAACACTAGCATAATCTGTTTTCACACACATCGCTAATTTTATTTCTCTACATTCGCACCATGTAAATAGCTGTACATAACCAATACGGACTTCACATAATAATTATTTCCTACTAACAAAGCATCGATTTCAAAATTATTCAAATTGTTTTGTGGCGCAATCTAGACAATATTCTACACTATAG
>NW_024610108.1:3675000-3680000 GCF_016920785.2 Ixodes scapularis | reverse complement strand
CGAACCGAATTTTTTATTGGTTTGCTTCGATTTGCGGGAGCACAAAAGTAATGTAGGACATTAAAATAGCACAACAAATAGAAGAACAAGAGGTATACAGGACAGGCGCTGATGTTGAACTAGTTTCATTCAGGAAAAGTGAACATGTATATACACACGACAGGCAAGGCAGCACATATTCTTAAGGGTAGAAGATATTTGAGCTGGGATGCTGGTGTCTCCCAGCACGATCAAACCATCCGGGGCTATTGCCGCCTTCTCGGCTGCCCTCGGCACTTATCGTGAATAAAAGCTATATATGTATGTTTACTTTTCCTGGATAAAACTAGTTGAAAGTGAGTGCCTGTCCTGTATACTCCTTGTCCTCGTCTTTTTTGCGCTATTTTATATATTTTACTAAGATGAACCAACAGCGTACCGTATTAAAAAGAAAAAGAAGCTAAAGTGATATTATATTTACCTGGTGCTTCTTTTCGTAATAGGCACTATTTCAAGAGTGCAAACGGGTATCTTTCCATTCATTTGTAGGGTTCGCTTATTTTCAGGTGCCGAGAAATAAATTGCTTTATTTAAATTTGATGGAGCAGTAAATGACAAGCTACATACATATCTGTCTTTCCTTGTTTTTTTTGTTTTTTTTTGTGTTATATTTTAGTCTGAATTTAAAAGTTATCAGTCTGTTGGGTCGCCTAAAATACAGGTGATTGGCATTTGAGGTTTTTTTTCTTTACAAGATAATGGTTGATTCAATTTAGCAAGTAAGCATCAATTGTGCTACTTTTTTTTTCCTTCATCTTAAATAGAGCTAGGCAATCAACTCGACATGACGGCTACTTAATTTGTCGCTTTCTTACCGCCTGTTTTCCGAAACTGTGTGCTTTCTTTTCGTCGTCATCGACTTTGGGCTGCCGCTCTAAGTCCATAGAGCCTTTTTTTTTCAGCTATCCCTGCCGTACACCCTTGTACTTCTATTCATCGTCAGACTAATAGACAGTTATATTTTCTTCCGTACAGTTCCAAGTTGGCGGGTCAGTTTCGGTTCGGCTGAAACTAACTCCTCGGTTCCGGTTTTTCGTTCGCTTCGGTTTTCGGTTCGACACTCTGGTCTTCACCGTGCATGGCACCCCCCCCCTTCCTTCCTTCCTTCCCTCCCTCCCTCCCTCCCTCCCTCCCTCTCTCCCCTCTTCTCCTCCCTGCAAGAAAACAAACTGTCGTTTCGAAATGTTTTCTTACTTGAACTGTGAAGGTTTTCAAGTGCATTCCCTTTCCTCCTTTATTGAGCGCACAATTCTAGAGTGGAACTTCCCTTCTGACATTGCAATAAAGTTTCCTGCACAAGGAAGAAAAACCTGCCATTTGACCTCCCTTGTGTGTGCAAAGTGTCAATGTTCCTATATTATGCTTGAACATGGTCTTTTTGTCTTCCTATTTGTCGCAGAAATCATGTATGTGTATGTATGTATGTATATATATATATATATATATATATATATATATACCAATATCGCACTTTATGGATTAATCTTGCACGACCTGTGAAAACCACGTATCTCTGGCTTTCCTCACGTTCGAATTTCGAGCAATTTCTGAAGCTAGCTTGGGGAGATTGATTTCGCTCGCACACAATTCGAGGCGCGAGGACGGGCATGTACGAACGCCTACGTAGTCGGGACGGTAAACAAAACTTACACAAATTAAAATCCTGCGCAGATAATAAAAGAAAGAGCAACAAAAAAGTATGGGCGTCTTTCTTTACTAATTTCTTTTTTTTTTCTTTTTTAGGATTGTAAGCGGACGGGCTTCTTAAACGATACCAAAAAGCGAGACACAATTTGACAAACGGGTCACGTCACAAGAAAGAAAATCCCACATCCTCAAGCGTGTAAAAAATGCACGCAATATCTACAGTACTGGAATTGGAAGCGCTGCCAATCTCGCGTGCACTAGCCCAAATCGCGTTGCTCCCGCTCACGTCAAAGCGACACAGACCTCGTCGGAAAGGTACGCTTTCTGACGCGGTCAACCGGTAAAAACATTATATATTGTAAAATTCTGTACTTTGGACGTGATTAATTCAGACTGCTTTGTGGGAGACGAAGCGGGCGTTCCATGCCAAGGACACGGAAGAGAGAGATTAGAAATAGAGCGAACAATTCGCGTGAAAAGAATATTTGTCTCCTATCAAACTTGCCAGAAAAGTAAGCGAGATTTCCAGTATTCCGTTTGAAAGCGCTGCCCGTCGCAAGTGCAGTAGTGTACAGTGTTCGGCTCTCGCCCAGTTGAAAGCGCCAGAAAGCCCGTGTCGCCTCGCGACACGGGTAACCGCTAGAAAACACGCACATTTTAAAGTCGCGTGATTTGCACTTGATTCCTCGGAAGTACTTTGTGGGAGACGAAGCGGGCGTTCCATGCCAAGGACACGGAAGAGAGAGATTAGAAATAGAGCGAACAATTCGCGTGAAAAGAATAATATTTGTCTCCTATCAAACTTGCCCGAAAAGTAAGCGAGATTTCCAGTATTCCGTTTGAAAGCGCTGCCCGTCGCAAGTGCAGTAGGGTAAATTGTTCGGCTCTCGCCCAGTTGAAAGCGCCAGAAAGCCCGTGTCGCAAAGCGACACGGGTAACCGCTAGAAAACACGCATCTTTTTCTTTTGTTAATCCCGTGCTTCTCACTTCGTTCCTTGAGAGGACTTTGTCGGAAACTAAGTGGTGGGGCCTTCCAAACGAAACCAATGGTAGAAACAATGAAGTGAGCAAAGAAGAGTAGTGTAAAGAAAGAAAATTGCCTATTATGAAGCCTGCCGTAAACACGCGCGATACCGCGAGCATTCGGATTAAAAGCAGTGACAATCTCACTTACTATAGCGCTCATTGTTCGGCTCTGACACAATTCAAAACGCATGAAACGCCCCGTGTAAATATTGGTTTACTTTGTAATAACAAAGTCGATAAACTTTCTGTTGACCATGTTAACATGAACTGAAAGTCGAAAAGAAGTAATCAGAGTCAAGCAGGGGTCAGCACGTTTTTAATAAAAAGCGAGAAATAATTTTTTTTATAGGGGTAGGATGTATGTACGTATGTATGTATATATAGAGGCACACAGGAAAAAAAGAACATTTATATATATATATATATATACACACAAACATACATACATACATATATATATATATATAAGGAGAGAGAGAGGGGAAAAAAATAAGAAAGAAAGAAGGACAAATAAATGATACTGAATAACGAGGAGCCACATCAGTGAGAGACAGTAAGTCAGTAAGTCAGTCAGTCAGTCAGTCACCGAAACTGATAACCACAAACTATGTACAGAATGCTCTTGAAGGATCTTCTTTATACTTATCGGTGCTATTATGTGGAGGTGGGGTCTGTCGAGCGTTCGATTGGTGCGAGCGGCGTCTGACGACGTCGCCGACGCCTTTCGTCGCCGTCTCGGCCGCTGCCTCCGCCGCATGGTCGTTACAGCAAGGTACCTGCGATCTCTGGCGTCTGCCGTTGGGGTCGGTTCTCGGGTGCACCTGTGTCTTGAAAACGAATGCGAGAGGAGGGTGTTTCGGAGCGTCCGCGCTAACCGAACTGTGTGAAATGACGAGTGCGTTCTGACCGAAGGCCGGGGTGCGTCCTCGCGTCCTCACGGGACCTGAAAGCTCGGCAACGCTGCGAAGGCGTCGTCAATGATTTTTTGGCTTACGACTTTCTGTTGCTACGACGAAAAAGAAATTTATGCGCTTCTTGCCGCGTCGGTACCGACCTCGGTCGGGGATATTCCGGCTGCGCGCTCGAACGTGCTTCATTTCTTCTTGGATTTGGAAGTAATTCCTAAGCGTTGTGTGTGTTTGCGATTCGTAAGGGGCGCCTGACGGTGGCCCCGCGTCCGCGCGTTGGTAGGGTTTTGGGCGACCCACCACGAAAAGATTACCTGGTTGATCCTGCCAGTAGTCATATGCTTGTCTCAAAGATTAAGCCATGCATGTCTAAGTACATGCCGAAACAAGGCGAAACCGCGAATGGCTCATTAAATCAGTTATGGTTCCTTAGATCGTTTCTTCCTACTTGGATAACTGTGGCAATTCTAGAGCTAATACATGCAGTGAGCCCGAAGCCCCTCGGGGCGACGGGTGCTTTTATTAGACCAAGATCAATCGGGCTTCGGTCCGTTTTGTGTGGTGACTCTGGATAACTTTGTGCTGATCGCACGGCCACGAGCCGGCGACGTTTCTTTCAAGTGTCTGCCTTATCAACTGTCGATGGTAGGTTATGCGCCTACCATGGTTGTTACGGGTAACGGAGAATCAGGGTTCGATTCCGGAGAGGGAGCCTGAGAAACGGCTACCACATCCAAGGAAAGCAGCAGGCGCGCAAATTACCCACTCCCGGCACGGGGAGGTAGTGACGAAAAATAACAATACGGGACTCTTTTGAGGCCCCGTAATTGAAATGAGTACACTCTAAATCCTTTAACGAGGATCCATTGGAGGGCAAGTCTGGTGCCAGCAGCCGCGGTAATTCCAGCTCCAATAGCGTATACTAAAGTTGCTGCGGTTAAAAAGCTCGTAGTTGGATCTCAGTTACAGGCGGGAAGTGCGTGGACACCACGTTACGGCCCGTGCTGAACATCATGCCTGTCGCGGCTTGGTTCCCTTCATCAGGTGCCTTGCTTTGGCCGGCGCGTTTACTTTGAAAAAATTAGAGTGCTCAACGCAGGCGATTCGCCTGAATAACAGTGCATGGAATAATAGAACAAGATCCTGTTTCTGTTCTGTTGGTTTTTGGAATACAGGATAATGATTAAGAGGGACAGACGGGGGCATTCGTATTGCGGCGCTAGAGGTGAAATTCTTGGACCGTCGCAAGACGAACTACTGCGAAAGCATTTGCCAAGAATGTTTTCATTGATCAAGAACGAAAGTTAGAGGTTCGAAGGCGATCAGATACCGCCCTAGTTCTAACCATAAACGATGCCAACCAGCGATCCGCCTGAGTTA
>NW_024610108.1:3665000-3672500 GCF_016920785.2 Ixodes scapularis | reverse complement strand
GTGGAGCGGTGTCAGCGTCTTGGTTTACGGGCTCTCCTTGTGGGGGCCCGTTCCGGCTGCCCGCGCGGTGCCGCGCACTCCGGAACGCATTTTCCACCGTCGGTAGGACGCCGCGACGGGCACGGGTAACCCTTTCAAGAACGACTTTGAGTCCGGCCGCTGGAGGTGACCGGCGACGGCCCTTGTTTGGCTGTCGTGGGAGTTATACCTGGCCGGTAATCGAGTACGTCACCCTGCCCAGGCCTCATGGGCTACTTCCTTCGGGGAGGCCCGAAACGATGCCCTCCGGAATGCGGAGCGGGAAACCCGGCTGGGTCAACGGGTCGCCTGCCTTACGCCAGGTATTCGCCTGACGTTCAGTGTTTGGGGCTCGGAACCGGCGAGGCGGGTTCTTTCCGCGGAGGGTCGTCATGGTTGGCGGCGAGTAGGTCGGTAACCCACCCCACCCGTCTTGAAACACGGACCAAGGAGTCTAACATGTGCGCGAGTCAATGGGTCCCTCAAAACCCAGAGGCGCAATGAAACGTGAAGGCGCGGCCTCGTGCCGTGCCGAGTTGCGATCCCGGGCCGCCCAGGGGTCCGATGAAGGGAGCAGCAACGGCCCGCCCCACACGCTCACGTCGTGGGGGCGGCGCTAGAGCGCACACGTTGGCACCCGAAAGATGGTGAACTATGCCCGGGCAGGACGAGGCCAGAGGAAACTCTGGTGGAGGTCCGAAGCGCTTCTGACGTGCAAATCGATCGTCCGACCCAGGTATAGGGGCGAAAGACTAATCGAACCATCTAGTAGCTGGTTCCCTCCGAAGTTTCCCTCAGGATAGCTGGCGCTTGTTGCCGAGACCAGTCACACCTGGTAAAGCGAATGATTAGAGGCATTGGGGTCGAAACGACCTCAACCTATTCTCAAACTTTCAATGGGTGTGTCGGAGGCCTTCTGGTCTGAGGCCTCCGGAAGCGATGAGAGTGCCAAGTGGGCCACTTTTGGTAAGCAGAACTGGCGCTGTGGGATGAACCAAACGCCGGGGTAAGGCGCCCGATGCGGGACGCTCATGAGATCCCATGAAGGGTGTTGGTTGCTTAAGACAGCAGGACGGTGGCCATGGAAGTCGGAACCCGCTAAGGAGTGTGTAACAACTCACCTGCCGAAGCAACTAGCCCCGAAAATGGATGGCGCTCTAGTGTCGAGCCTATCCCCGGCCGCTGCCGGCAGATGCACGCAAACAAGGGGGTGCTAAGCTGCAGCGAGTAGGAGGGCCGCTGCGGTGAGCGTTGAAGGTGTCGGGCGTAAGCCCGCCTGGAGCCGCCGCTGGTGCAGATCTTGGTGGTAGTAGCAAATACTCAAGTGAGAACCTTGAGGACTGAAGTGGAGAAGGGTTCCATGTGAACAGCAGTTGAACATGGGTCAGTCGGTCCTAAGGGAAAGGAGAAGTTCTTTCCGAAGCGGGAGCACTTTTTTGCAGTGGAGAGAGCCCCGCAGTGACCGAAAGGGAATCGGGTTAATAATCCCGAACCCGGACACGGAGATTGGTCCTTCGGGGCCCAGTGCGGTAACGCAAACCAGCTCGGAGACGCCGATGCGAGCCCCGGGAAGAGTTTTCTTTTCTCTGTAAGGAGATCGAGTCCCTGGAATGGGTTCGCCCCGAGATAGGGATGGTGGCTCCGTAGAGCAGTGCGGTTCTTGCGCTGTCCGGTGCGCTCGCGTCGGCCCTTGAAAATCCGAGTGAGGGAGTGTGATTTTCGTGCCGGACCGTACCCACATCCGCAGCAGGTCTCCAAGGTGAACAGCCTCTAGTCGATGGACCAATGTAGGTAAGGGAAGTCGGCAAAACGGATCCGTAACCTTGGGATAAGGATTGGCTCTGAGGACTGAGCCGGTCGGGCTGGGGACCTAAAGCAGGAACGGCACTGCACCGGGACTGGGCGGGGCTCGCCGTTCACGCGGCGCGGCCAAGCCCGGACCAGCGTCGGGACCTTCCTGTGGAAAGCCTCAGCTGCACGGCGTCTGAGGGCTTCGTGCCCAAAGTGCTATGCTTCGGCCGGCAAAAAACAGTCAACTCAGAACTGGCACGGACCGGGGGAATCCGACTGTCTAATTAAAACAAAGCATTGCGATGGCCGCTGGTCGGTGTTGACGCAATGTGATTTCTGCCCAGTGCTCTGAATGTCAACGTGAAGAGATTCATCAAAGCGCGGGTAAACGGCGGGAGTAACTATGACTCTCTTGGCGGGAGTAACTATGACTCTCTTGTCTCCTATGGCATGCACGCCTTGGATTCGGGGTGAGAGCAGATGGTTGCTTGCTCGCGCAAAGTCGAACTCCCACCTGCTCGTGGTGTCCGCCGCAAGACTAGTGAGCCTAAAGGGGGTGCATCCCTGGCGAACTCGTCTTCAACGGGAGCTCTCGCATTCCTTCGGGGGGGGTGACCCTGCCCCCCCCACACCGGCTTGGCTATCATGGAAAAGGGACTCCTAAGACCCTGACCGAGTGGTCGGGGTTCCAAGTCTGGAGTCGGGCTGACTGCACTTATGACGCCATAAACACACCAAGCTGGATAGGTGCTTGGCTGAAGCCTATGTGGGTCCTGTCATGGGGCATCTGGTGAGGGCTTTTGCCCTCCCACTTGAGCGTTGTACGTTGGCCAGGCTTCGTTTTTTCGCCCCTGCTTTCTGGAGCACGGGGCGGTTTGGGTTCCTCTGCCCAGCTACCATCAGAGTGACAATCAAAGCTTCTTCACCAGTTTCTGGGGAGGCTCTACCACGAGGCCGGTACCGGCCTCTTCCGGGTTGTGGGCCTTGAGCTCAGCTTCCTGTGGAGTCGGGAGCCCTGCCCATGTAACATCTCCGGGCAGGGGAGCCGCCTGGCCTTGACTGGCCTTGTGGTTCCCCAGCACTCTTGGAGAAACAGGCAATAGTAGCCAAATGCCTCGTCATCTAATTAGTGACGCGCATGAATGGATTAACGAGATTCCCACTGGCGAGATAAAGGCGAGATAAAGGCGAGATAAAGGCGAGATAAAGGTTATAGACAAATTAATAAAAGACCGCTGGCTTAGGGACATGTCAAGCAGACCTCTCGTTTCCAAAAATCATTTAGAGCATGTAATTAGAACATTTTATGACAAAATTGAAGAACTTACGGAAATATATTCCAAGGTAGTTACCTATCGAGCAAATGAAGTTAAATGGTGGACCCCACAACTTTCTATCGAACGTAAAAAAATTCGGGCGCTTCGGCGCAGATATCAAAATTGCAAAAATAACAATAGAGATCAATTTAAGAAATCCTATTATGAAGCGCACAAAGATTATAAAACCAACATAAAGGATGCAAAGCAGAGCTCTTTTAAAGAGTTCTGCGGTGTCATCCATGGCAATAATGTTTTTACCCTCCCATATAAGATAGCACTTAACAAACTTAAACGCCCGGTAGTGCTTTGTCCTCTCGTGTTACCAGATGGAGTTCGGACGAGAAGTCTGGCAGAGACAGTACGTTTTATCCTAACAACACTATTCGAGGAAGATGACCCTAACAGCGACTCGGCACATGAGACCAACGTGCGTCTCATGTCACTCGAAGATATAAATACAATCAATGACATACCCTTCACTTCGGCAGAGGTAGATGCCGTTTTGGCTAAATTGAAATTAACAACTGCACCAGGAATTGATAATATCAAAACCTTTTTTCTGAGAACAATCTACAACAACTTTAAAGAACTCTTTCTTAAAATTTTCAACGCGTGTCTGCAATTTGGTTATTTCCCCGATGAATGGAAAGAAGGAAAAATAATACTACTCAAAAAGACAGATAGGGTTGACAGCCCCTCCGGATATAGACCGATCTGTCTGAACTCCATCTTTGGTAAAGTATTAGAAAAATTAATTAACAATAGGCTGTACCATTTCTTACACTCTTAAAAACTACTTCATGAAAACCAATTTGGCTTTACCCACAGAAAGTCTGCAGTAAGCGCGTTATACAAAATTAAAACTAAGCTGGAGGACGTCAAGAGCGAGGGGAAGGGGGCAATCTTGGTGTCTCTGGACATCAATGGAGCCTTCAACTCGCTCTGGGCCCCAGTAGTAATTAACAAACTAAGAGAAAACAACTGCCCCAGAAATCTTTTCAATTTGGTTCGAAACTTTTTGACAAACCGCAAAATGTCCTACTTAACAAAAAGCGAAAAAATTACTATCGGATCAGTAAAGGGGTGTCCGCAAGGTTCACCCCTCAGTCCTCTTCTTTTCAATGTTGTTATTGCGGATCTTCTTCAACAAAGATTCGAAAACAATATAACGATTCAGGCATTTGCTGACGACGTAACCCTAATAGTGACGGGAAAATCACGGAAAGAACTGGAGGACAATGCAAACCGGGCGCTAAACCTCATTAAAGAATGGGGAGATGAAAAAAGGCTAAGCTTTAACCCGGCCAAGTGCGAAGTTCTTGATATTGGAGATCGGTATAAAAAACGAGTACCAACCATTAAATTGGGAGGTCGCAACCTCACTCATGTAAATTCATTAAAAATCCTCGGGGTCGTTTTCGACTCAAAACTGACATTCACGGCACATGCAGAATATCTAAAATCTAAAATAACTCAAAGCACCCAAGCCCTCGGCATGTTTTCCGGGGTCAACTGGGGCATCAAGGGGACACAATTCAGAGACATTTATATCAGAGGAATAGAACGAGCAATTACGTACGCCGCCCCCGTATGGTGGAAAAATACAAACAATTCGCACTTGGCCAGAAAGCTACAGTCTGTACAAAGAACGCCGCTTTTGAAAATAACTAAAGCATACCGCACTGTTAGCAATATCAACCTTAATATTCTCTCAAACATTATGCCAATAGCACTAACACTCGACAAAGAAGCCGCGTCATTTCACTTGTTTCAGAGAAACAGTGACCACACCATACTTGGGACGACCTGGGAGACGGAAAAAATCCAAAAACTGTTAGATCCCTGGGATACGCACCCAGCAGAAAAAACAGCTGTATCATTCTTTAAAAAAGCGCCTAGCACTGCTCAACTTAACATTTTCACCGATGGATCTGTCTGTAACCAGACAGTAGGAGCAGCATTTATAATACTAGATGAATTGGAAAATCAAATAAGAAAGCAATGTACAAATTAGAAAAGCACGCAACAATATATGATGCCGAAATGATTGCAATTCTGAAAAGTCTGGAATACGTATCAACTTTTAAAAACAGTACAACCATTAACCTATTCACGGATAGCTTATCCACGCTGCAGGCCCTAGCTAACCCCCACAATAACCATCCAGTAATTCAACTCATAAAAAATACCATTAAAACAATTCGAACAATGCATAGTATAAATCTAATGCATGTGAAAGGCCACACTGGGGTGGAGGGAAACGAATTGGCAGATAAACTAGCAAATAAAGCGCGAACTCATGGAGAACCGGTAGCGTTACCCATGGGAAAAAACTATGTCAAAAAAGAAATCAAAATTCAACCCTTTAAAGAATGCGATCAGCGATGGAAAGAGGAGGGGCAAAACTCCGAATTGAGTACATGGATCCCTAGTATACACGATATACCAGACAATTTTCCAGCAAACTTTTACGTCTCACAGGTCGTCACCAATCATGGCAGGCTGCCTTATTACCTCTATAGAGTGAAACTGTCTCCCGACCAAAACTGCTTCTGCGGGAGGCAGTGCGTTAATTTCCTACACTATCTTAATGAATGCCCGTTACTAAAACCTCTCGCGGAACAAGTGTACAATTTATTGCCCGGCAAAGTGACCACTGTCACGGATAAAGATAAAATTAACATTCTAAAAAACCAAAAAATTCTTAAACTAATTGGAGAAATGTTAAATCTCATTGGGGCAAAATTAGGCACATTAGAACGAAGAGGGCTAACATAACAAAAAAGTGATTGCCTGTCGGAAAAAGCGGGCACAGTGCAATAATCGGTGAGCGTCCCCGCCCGCACAACAGGTGCAAAGTGCTCTGCACCTTCCGACACGCAACACGTGCCCAGGCGCTTCCTGGCGCACAGGGAAGAGGGAAGGGATGGGAGGGATGGGGGAAGGGAACTCACAAACACACAGACACACTCACTTGCACAACAACAGGAAGGTGAAACCCGGGAATACTCCCCCATGCAGCGGTGCCCCCGCCCACGCTACCCTCCAAAACCCCGTACTGATGGGTAAGGTACGGGGAAGGGGTGAGGCAACGGTGAATAGCCCCTCACCATGGAGTGGAGGTACTCGAGCTCCAGCACATTGGCAACCCAATGTCAAGAGCAGGGCCATCTGGGGAGGTTCGCGGCCACCTTCAAACATTAACTGCTACAGACCAGGTAGTGTTGGGGGCCCTAGGGGTTCCCGCGCTCGGGGTGCGGGCTGGGCCCGCGGTTTGCCGCTGTCTTCTCCGGCCAGATGGGGCTGTCATTAAGACATGCAGACATGCAGTGCCCGCTGCGGCTCCTTGGCCACAAGGGGCGAGCAGCGGGCACCTCGGGGGCCGTGAGGCAGCGGTGGGACGTGGGTCGGGTGCGCGCCGTTGGCGCGGGGATTTCTGTGGCCCTCTCTGGCACTCCCACATAACATAAAATACGATACCAAGTAGCCTACACCACAACAGCAATGGCGACGTGGCGCGAGTACAGGCGTAAGCGGCGCCCCCGCAGATGGGCGTTCAGGTGGGCCCGCCCCTTCAGCAGATGGGTGGAGGGGAGGGGCCCACTGGACGCGGCTCAAAGCTCGGGAAGAGCAGGGCCGCTTGTCTCGGCCCGGGAACCATTTACATAAACTAGTATAATGGGGACACCTACAAATAACACGAATGTATACGCACAACCAAACATAAGACTGCCGCATACACTGCCCCCAAGGCCTCGGTCGATGATAGCGCTGCCCCCGCCGGACCCGCTCCACAGCCACAGCCCAGGCAGCCTGCTGGGGCGGAGAGGCCGGGAAACCGGCCTCTCTTATTCAGCAGGTGTGGGGGCCAGGGGGACAAAGCCCCGATCCTGTGCTCAGGAAGTTCCCTCCCCTTGTTGAGAGAGTGACGAGGGGGGGACGACCAGAGTTACGGCCGAGGGACAGGGCCATATGCCGGGACCATGGGGGCCTGCAGTCAAAAGACAAAGGGAGGACAGGGAAAGAGGGAGTAGGAACACAAAAAGGGGAGGGGAGGGGGAGACTAATGAAGGCCTTTCTTTTCAGTACCCTCGCGATCCCCACTCGAAGACAGACAGCAACCCCGATTCGACCATAAAATTGTTTATTCCTCAAGAAGCTTGTAATCAAGAACCAACTACCGCCGACCATCATCCAGCAAGCCGTCCAGATCCATAATTCGACCATAGAACTGTTAAAACATCAAGCATCATGTAAAAAGAACTTTCAACAACCATCGTCAACTAGCCCGAAACGCCAATCAAGAGAAGTCATCAGAGAAGAACTGGGGGGGAGGGAGATACATTTTAGTAATTGTTTAGTCCAGGAAGTA
>NW_024610108.1:3647500-3660000 GCF_016920785.2 Ixodes scapularis | reverse complement strand
TCCAACGCGTTAAGTTTCTGGAGTGCAAACTTGTAAGAAACCTTTGCAACCGTGAGTAGTATGCTGTCGGCGCTGCTTGCACGCGATGTATTTTCGACGCGTTTTGTCCGTCTTATTGCCCGCGTGCGTTGGCGTACCTGGTTTCTGAAAGTGTGCGCGTCTCCCACGTGCATCTTAAACCATGCGTGGTCATTGCATGTTTTCGCTTGAGGAGATATCCATTTCCACCAGTGAGTAGTGTTCATTCGCCGCCGCTTCATCGCGATGTGCTTTTGACGTCTTTTTGCTTCTCTGTGCCGCCCGCCCTCCGTGCTTTCCGAAGGTGAGCGCATGGTTTCGCTTTGCAGTGCGCTCTCTGCAGCGTGGTGTTGTGGCGTGGTTCCGGTGAAAGTGCCTGTGGGTGACCTCGCGTGCGTCCGTAATTCCCTGCCTTCGGCCTACTCAGCGTGGACGTCATTTCTGTCCTGTGACCTGCTGCTCAGTGCTCAGTGCTCAGTGCTGTGCTTGTGCAAGGCCTCTGGTGTGGGTGCCGTGTCCTACGTATCGCCCAACTAGGTTCTACTTGTGCCCCTTATTAATTCATTAATATGTGTCGTGTGTGTGTGCTCTTTGAGCAGTTTCCGTTCTTGTGCCGTCCGTCCAGTGAAAGGATTTTTTTATTTTTTTTTATTAAGTTACGGCGCTTGTTTTCGTGCAGCTCTACGTGGTCGTGTCCTCGTACGCAGTGGTGTGTTTGTGGAAAGTCTCTCGTTGTGTTGTGTTGTGCAGTGCAGTGCAGTGCAGTGCAGTGCAGTGCTGTGCGTGCGCCAAAGCCTCTGGATAAAAGAAAAAAAAAATATATATATATATATATATATATATATATATAAATACACATTTTTTTTCTAATTTTTTTTTTAATTAATTTTACATGTGGTAAGTATCCATGACTTATACCATCCTTTGTATTGATTTATTTGGGTCGTGTCTTTTTTTTCCACATTATTAGCCTTCTTGTTCTCCTCCTCCTCCTCCTCCTCCAGCTTATCATTATTGTAGAAATGTTTTCCTTTTTCTTTTTTTCCTCTTTCTTTCTAAGCTTTTAGTTTCCACCAGAGTGTCGAACCGAATTTTTATTGGTTTGCTTCGATTTGCGGGAGCACAAAAGTAATGTAGGACATTAAAATAGCACAACAAATAGAAGAACAAGAGGTATACAGGACAGGCGCTGATGTTGAACTAGTTTCATTCAGGAAAAGTGAACATGTATATACACACGACAGGCAAAGCAGCACATATTCTTAAGGGTAGAAGATATTTGAGCTGGGATGCTGGTGTCTCCCAGCACGATCAAACCATCCGGGGCTATTGCCGCCTTCTCGGCTGCCCTCGGCACTTATCGTGAATAAAAGCTATATATGTATGTTTACTTTTCCTGGATAAAACTAGTTGAAAGTGAGTGCCTGTCCTGTATACTCCTTGTCCTCCTCTTTTTTGCGCTATTTTATATATTTTACTAAGATGAACCAACAGCGTACCGTATTAAAAAGAAAAAGAAGAAGCTAAAGTGATATTATATTTACCTGGTGCTTCTTTTCGTAATAGGCACTATTTCAAGAGTGCAAACGGGTATCTTTCCATTCATTTGTAGGGTTCGCTTATTTTCAGGTGCCGAGAAATAAATTGCTTTATTTAAATTTGATGGAGCAGTAAATGACAAGCTACATACATATCTGTCTTTCCTTGTTGTTTTTTTTTTTTTTTTTTTTTTTATATTTTAGCCTGAATTTAAAAGTTATCAGTCTGTTGGGTCGCCTAAAATACAGGTGATTGGCATTTGAGGTTTTTTTTCTTTACAAGATAATGGTTGATTCAATTTAGCAAGTAAGCATCAATTGTGCTACTTTTTTTTTCCTTCATCTTAAATAGAGCTAGGCAATCAACTCGACATGAAGGCTACTTAATTTGTCGCTTTCTTACCGCCTGTTTTCCGAAACTGTGTGCTTTCTTTTCGTCGTCATCGACTTTGGGCTGCCGCTCTAAGTCCATAGAGCCTTTTTTTTTTCAGCTATCCCTGCCGTACACCCTTGTACTTCTATTCCTCGTCAGACTAATAGACAGTTATATTTTCTTCCGTACAGTTCCAAGTTGGTGGGTCAGTTTCGGTTCGGCTGAAACTAACTCCTCGGTTCCGGTTTTTCGTTCGCTTCGGTTTTCGGTTCGACACTCTGGTCTTCACCGTGCATGGCACCCCCCCCCCTTCCTTCCTTCCTTCCCTCCCTCCCTCCCTCCCTCCCTCTCTCCCCTCTTCTCCTCCCTGCAAGAAAACAAACTGTCGTTTCGAAATGTTTTCTTACTTGAACTGTGAAGGTTTTCAAGTGCATTTCCTTTCCTCCTTTATTGAGCGCACAATTCTAGAGTGGAACTTCCCTTCTGACATTGCAATAAAGTTTCCTGCACAAGGAAGAAAAACCTGCCATTTGACCTCCCTTGTGTGTGCAAAGTGTCAATGTTCCTATATTATGCTTGAACACGGTCTTTTTGTCTTCCTATTTGTCGCAGAAATCATGTATGTGTATGTATGTATGTATATATATATATATATATATATACTAATATCGCACTTTATGGATTAATCTTGCACGACCTGTGAAAACCACGTATCTCTGGCTTTCCTCACGTTCGATTTTCGAGCAATTTCTGAAGCTAGCTTGGGGAGATTGATTTCGCTCGCACACAATTCGAGGCGCGAGGACGGGCATGTACGAACGCCTACGTAGTCGGGACGGTAAACAAAACTTACACAAATTAAAATCCTGCGCAGATAATAAAAGAAAGAGCAACAAAAAAGTATGGGCGTCTTTCTTTACTAATTTCTTTTTTTTTTTTAGGATTGTAAGCGGACGGGCTTCTTAAACGATACCAAAAAGCGAGACAATTTGACAAACGAGTCACGTCACAAGAAAGAAAATCCCATATCCTCAAGCGTGTAAAAAATGCACGCAATATCTAGAGTACTGGAATTGGAAGCGCTGCCAATCTCGCGTGCACTAGCCCAAATCGCGTTGCTCCCGCTCACGTCAAAGCGACACAGACCTCGTCGGAAAGGTACGCTTTCTGACGCGGTCAACCGGTAAAAACACTATATATTGTAAAATTCTGTACTTTGGACGTGATTAATTCAGACTGCTTTGCGGCTAACTAAGCGCGCGTTCCTTCCCAATGAAACGAGAGAGCGAGATTAGAAATAGAGGAAATAATTCCCGTGAAAAGAAAGAAATTCGTCTCTTATTGAGCTTGGCAGTAAAGCACGCGACATCTCCAGTATTCCGTTTGAAAGCGTTGTCCATGGCAAGTGCAGTAGTGTACAGTGTTCGGCTCTCGCCCAGCTGAAAGCGCCAGAAAGCCCGTGTCGCCTCGCGACACTGGTAACCGCTAGAAAACACGCACATTTTAAAGTCGCGTGTTTTGCACTTGATTCCTCGGAAGTACTTTGTGGGAGACGAAGCGGGCGTTCCATGCCAAGGACACGGAAGAGAGAGATTAGAAATAGAGCGAACAATTCGCGTGAAAAGAATAATATTTGTCTCCTATCAAACTTGCCAGAAAAGTAAGCGAGATTTCCAGTATTCCGTTTGAAAGCGCTGCCCGTCGCAAGTGCAGTAGTGTACAGTGTTCGGCTCTCGCCCAGTTGAAAGCGCCAGAAAGCCCGTGTCGCCTCGCAACACGGGTAACCGCTAGAAAACACGCACATTTTAAAGTCGCGTGTTTTGCACTTGATTCCTCGGAAGTACTTTGTGGGAGACGAAGCGGGCGTTCCATGCCAAGGACACGGAAGAGAGAGATTAGAAATAGAGCGAACAATTCGCGTGAAAAGAATAATATTTGTCTCCTATCAAACTTGCCAGAAAAGTAAGCGAGATTTCCAGTATTCCGTTTGAAAGCGCTGCCCGTCGCAAGTGCAGTAGTGTACAGTGTTCGGCTCTCGCCCAGTTGAAAGCGCCAGAAAGCCCGTGTCGCCTCGCGACACGGGTAACCGCTAGAAAACACGCACATTTTAAAGTCGCGTGTTTTGCACTTGATTCCTCGGAAGTACTTTGTGGGAGACGAAGCGGGCGTTCCATGCCAAGGACACGGAAGAGAGAGATTAGAAATAGAGCGAACAATTCGCGTGAAAAGAATAATATTTGTCTCCTATCAAACTTGCCAGAAAAGTAAGCGAGATTTCCAGTATTCCGTTAAAAAGCGCTGCCCGTCGCAAGTGCAGTAGTGTACAGTGTTCGGCTCTCGCCCAGTTGAAAGCGCCAGAAAGCCCGTGTCGCCTCGCGACACGGGTAACCGCTAGAAAACACGCACATTTTAAAGTCGCGTGATTTGCACTTGATTCCTCGGAAGTACTTTGTGGGAGACGAAGCGGGCGTTCCATGCCAAGGACACGGAAGAGAGAGATTAGAAATAGAGCGAACAATTCCCGTGAAAAGAATAATATTTGTCTCCTATCAAACTTGCCAGAAAAGTAAGCGAGATTTCCAGTATTCCGTTTGAAAGCGCTGCCCGTCGCAAGTGCAGTAGGGTAAATTGTTCGGCTCTCGCCCAGTTGAAAGCGCCAGAAAGCCCGTGTCGCAAAGCGACACGGGTAACCGCTAGAAAACACGCATCTTTTTCTTTTGTTAATCCCGTGCGTCTCACTTCGTTCCTTGAGAGGACTTTGTCGGAAACTAAGTGGCGGGGCCTTCCGAACGAAACCAATGGTAGAAACAATGAAGTGAGCAAAGAAGAGTAGTGTAAAAAAAGAAAATTGCCTATTATGAAGCCTGCCGTAAACACGCGCGATACCGCGAGCATTCGGATTAAAAGCAGTGACAATCTCACTTACTATAGCGATCATTGTTCGGCTCTGACACAATTCAAAACGCATGAAACGCCCCGTGTAAATATTGGTTTACTTTGTAATAACAAAGTCGATAAACTTTCTGTTGACCATGTTAACATGAACTGAAAGTCGAAAAGAAGTAATCAGAGTCAAGCAGGGGTCAGCAAGTTTTTAATAAAAAGCGAGAAATAATTTTTTTTATAGGGGTAGGATGTATGTACGTATGTATGTATATATAGAGGCACACAGGAAAAAAAGAACATTTATATATATATATATATACACACAAACATACATACATACATATATATATATATATATAAGGAGAGAGAGAGGGGAAAAAATAAGAAAGAAAGGACAAATAAATGATACTGAATAACGAGGAGCCACATGAGTGAGAGACAGTAAGTCAGTAAGTCAGTCAGTCAGTCAGTCAGTCAGTCAGTCACCGAAACTGATAACCACAAACTATGTACAGAATGCTCTTGAAGGATCTTCTTTATACTTATCGGTGCTATTATGTGGAGGTGGGGTCTGTCGAGCGTTCGATTGGTGCGAGCGGCGTCTGACGACGTCGCCGACGCCTTTCGTCGCCGTCTCGGCCGCTGCCTCCGCCGCATGGTCGTTACAGCAAGGTACCTGCGATCTCTGGCGTCTGCCGTTGGGGTCGGTTCTCGGGTGCACCTGTGTCTTGAAAACGAATGCGAGAGGAGGGTGTTTCGGAGCGTCCGCGCTAACCGAACGGTGTGAAATGACGAGTGCGTTCTGACCGAAGGCCGGGGTGCGTCCTCGCTTCCTCACGGGACCTGAAAGCTCGGCAACGCTGCGAAGGCGTCGTCAATGATTTTTTTGGCGTACGACTTTCTGTTGCTACGACGAGAAAGAAATTTATGCGCTTCTTGCCGCGTCGGTACCGACCTCGGTCGGGGATATTCCGGCTGCGCGCTCGAACGTGCTTCATTTCTTCTTGGATTTGGAAGTAATTCCTAAGCGTTATGTGTGTTTGCGGTTCGTAAGGGGCGCCTGACGGTGGCCCCGCGTCCGCGCGTTGGTAGGGTTTTGGGCGACCCACCACGAAAAGATTACCTGGTTGATCCTGCCAGTAGTCATATGCTTGTCTCAAAGATTAAGCCATGCATGTCTAAGTACATGCCGAAACAAGGCGAAACCGCGAATGGCTCATTAAATCAGTTATGGTTCCTTAGATCGTTTCTTCCTACTTGGATAACTGTGGCAATTCTAGAGCTAATACATGCAGTGAGCCCGAAGCCCCTCGGGGCGACGGGTGCTTTTATTAGACCAAGATCAATCGGGCTTCGGTCCGTTTTGTGTGGTGACTCTGGATAACTTTGTGCTGATCGCACGGCCACGAGCCGGCGACGTTTCTTTCAAGTGTCTGCCTTATCAACTGTCGATGGTAGGTTATGCGCCTACCATGGTTGTTACGGGTAACGGAGAATCAGGGTTCGATTCCGGAGAGGGAGCCTGAGAAACGGCTACCACATCCAAGGAAGGCAGCAGGCGCGCAAATTACCCACTCCCGGCACGGGGAGGTAGTGACGAAAAATAACAATACGGGACTCTTTTGAGGCCCCGTAATTGAAATGAGTACACTCTAAATCCTTTAACGAGGATCCATTGGAGGGCAAGTCTGGTGCCAGCAGCCGCGGTAATTCCAGCTCCAATAGCGTATACTAAAGTTGCTGCGGTTAAAAAGCTCGTAGTTGGATCTCAGTTACAGGCAGGAAGTGCGTGGACACCACGTTACGGCCCGTGCTGAACATCATGCCTGTCGTGGCTTGGTTCCCTTCATCAGGTGCCTTGCTTTGGCCGGCGCGTTTACTTTGAAAAAATTAGAGTGCTCAACGCAGGCGATTCGCCTGAATAACAGTGCATGGAATAATAGAACAAGATCCTGTTTCTGTTCTGTTGGTTTTTGGAATACAGGATAATGATTAAGAGGGACAGACGGGGGCATTCGTATTGCGGCGCTAGAAGTGAAATTCTTGGACCGTCGCAAGACGAACTACTGCGAAAGCATTTGCCAAGAATGTTTTCATTGATCAAGAACGAAAGTTAGAGGTTCGAAGGCGATCAGATACCGCCCTAGTTCTAACCATAAACGATGCCAACCAGCGATCCGCCTGAGTTACTCAAATGACTCGGCGGGCAGCTTCCGGGAAACCAAAGTATTTGGGTTCCGGGGGAAGTATGGTTGCAAAGCTGAAACTTAAAGGAATTGACGGAAGGGCACCACCAGGAGTGGAGCCTGCGGCTTAATTTGACTCAACACGGGAAAACTTACCCGGCCCGGACACTGGGAGGATTGACAGATTGAGAGCTCTTTCTTGATTCGGTGGATGGTGGTGCATGGCCGTTCTTAGTTGGTGGAGCGATTTGTCTGGTTAATTCCGATAACGAACGAGACTCTAGCCTATTAAATAGGTGCGTGGTTCTCTGCACCTTGCACCCTTCTTAGAGGGACAAGCGGCTCCTAGCCGCACGAAACAAAGCAATAACAGGTCTGTGATGCCCTTAGATGTCCGGGGCCGCACGCGCGCTACACTGAAGGAAGCAGCGTGTTTTTATCCCTGTCTGTAAAGACTGGGTAACCCGTGGAACCTCCTTCGTGATTGGGATAGGGGCTTGCAATTGTTCCCCTTGAACGAGGAATTCCCAGTAAGCGCGAGTCATAAGCTCGCGTTGATTACGTCCCTGCCCTTTGTACACACCGCCCGTCGCTACTACCGATTGAATGATTTAGTGAGGTCTTCGGACCGATACCCGGAGCGGCCTTTCGGTTGCGCCGGTGTGTTGGAAAGATGACCAAACTTGATCATTTAGAGGAAGTAAAAGTCGTAACAAGGTTTCCGTAGGTGAACCTGCGGAAGGATCATTACCGGATGTTATTTGGCATCGTTTTGTCTTCTTCCTCTTGTACGGGGAATGGACTCGATGTGCGAATTTATCTGGCGCCGATCCCGACCAAGCTTGGATGCCGTCGGGACGGCACAAAAAAAAAAAAAACAACTGTGGTTCGGATGTGCCTTTTTCTTTGGGTGGCCTCCGTTCCTTTCGATGATGCGCCCAGCGGGAGCCCTCTGCTGCCTCGATTGAGAGGAGATTTCAAGTGCACCGGGACAATCCGCGGGTTACAAACCCAGGCAGCACACGATATTGGGCCAACATTGGAATTGATGGGACAAAGAATGGCCCAACAATGGCCCAACTGAGCCATGTGTTTACCAATATGGGAATTACCTGGGCCAATAATGGACTATCATAGCCAATGTTTTTCCAATATTGGTGATGCACTGGAATAAGCTGTCCAATATTGGACTGTGAAAGCCAATGGCTTGCCAATATTGGATAAATGCTGGCATAACCTGTCCAATATTGGACTGTCAAAGCCAATGGTTTTCCAATATTGGATATATGCCGGCATAAGTTATCCAATATTGGACTGTCAAAGCCGATAGGTTTCCGATATTGGATATATGCTGGCATAAACTTTACAATATTGGACTGTCAGAGCCAATGGCTTTCCAATATTGGATACATGCCAGCATTAGCTGTCCAATATTGGACTGTTAGAGCCAATGGCTTTCCAATATCGGATGCATGCTGGCGTAAGCTGGTCAATATTCAACTGTCAAAGCCAACAGCTTTCCAAGATCAACTCATGCTGGCATAAGCTGGTCCAATAGTGGACTGTAAAAGCCAATTTGGATTTCCAATTTTGGAAGTATGCTGACTTGTGCAGGTCATATTGCACTGCCAAGGCCAAGGGCTTTCTAATATTGATTGTATGCTGTCATATGCTGTTCAATATTGGAGTGTTAAAGCCACAATTTCCAGTATTGGAAATACAAGGATGAAACTGGGCAAAGCAGCTTTGGAGAAATTTTGGGAGCAGAAAAAAACTATTTTCATGAGCTACTTTTAGTTTTACGAGAGTCTATCGCGCTATAAAGTCATATATTAAACTCGAGTGAAGTCTCAAGAGGGTTGCTTCGACTGCCAGTGCACATGTCATCAGTGTAGGCAGAGCAACGACGTAGCAATCGCGACGCGAGAGCATACTGCGCCTCGATCTGGCCGGCCGCGCTCGCTCTGCGGAAATGTGAGCGTGGGTCTCTCGAGCCCCGTTAGCTTACTGATGCTGCAAGACGCTACTTTGTTGTCGCGAATCATTTGCCCTTCGAACGGTCGCGAAGCCGTTGCGCCCGGCGTACCCTGCGCAGCATATTTCAGAAACCGTTCGCGCAGCACCGCAACCTTCTTACTGCGAGCGTCGGTGATTCATCGTGTGTTGAAAGTCGGACGATGTGCTGTTCGAGGTGTCTTTTATGTGCAACTCTTTCGTAAAAAAAATTTGAAGTTTAAAAAGGCGAACCTAACAGTGTACAAACAATTTTAAATTTATTGATAAAAAATATACTTATATATTTATAGATATATTTGTGTACATCGTGCGCAAAAAATAGTCGCGCTTAGTTCTTCATTCTAAATTATAATGTAAGTTATACGACGCAAAACATGCTGTCGTCACACTTGCCCCGTTTAGAACCACTTTTGGACTGGACAGTTTCTTTAGAAGTTCGAAAGCTGACCTTCAAAGAGCTGTCCTGTTAAATCGGTAATGACGGCAAGGTAGACGCTATGCGTGTTTAAGGCCAATCCTGTCTCCGGTTAGGGTCACGTGACTACTGTCTCAAAGCTGGCGATAAGGCAGAGCACGGAACCTGCCTAAAGCACAAGGTCACGCATAACTTCTACTGCACTATCAACCTTGGGTAGAAGTGACAAATTCTCTCGCTCCGTTCATTGTTGAGATGCCCCTGAAGATAAGCCTTTGTAAGCGCACCCCACCCCCGTTTTGGCCTGCTTGCTTTGTACTCCTTCTCTCTTTTTTCTCTCTCTCCCTAAGCTGAAGGCGCGGTTGCTGTGCGTACTCGCCGGACTTGAATCCGCTCTCTGTGCGCGGGTAACGGCAGAAGTGTGATCATGTGGTTTGACGGATGACACATTACCCGTTGACAAACTCGGAATGCCTGCGTCGCAAGGACCGGACCTAGTTTCGTGCGTGATGCGGCCTGCGGGGTGCAGGCCCGCTGTGGATTTCGCTTCTGTGGTAAATGGTATCTCGTTCGAAAAGTCCTACCCGTGTCGATTTCTTCAAAGAGGCCCAAGACATTCTTGTGAACAGTTTAGTGTCCGGTTCGGCAAATGGCAGCGTGTGCTACATTGTGTTGAATCTTCACGGATCACTTCCTTGTAGTTTTTGTGTTTTAGTGGTTGTTCTGCAGTGCCCGTGTTGACATATAAGTCGGATTACATCTTTCAAGTCCAGTATTTTCAACGTAAGTGTGCTGCAACCTACTTGATGATCATTGTCCGTTCTTGTATGGGCAATCTTCCGGATAACCTCTAGAATTGGGCATTGCCTATCTCCTGGCAGCTGGGAGAATAATTTTCCCGCAATCTTACCGATAGTCGCCTGCCATTATCTGTCTGAAATAATGTCACAACCGCAGGTAGAATACTGACTTTTTTATTCTACCTGCGTTTCGCAAAAACACGTTTCGTTGCCACCTTTCTGGTCGACATTTACGTTTCATCGACATTCGTTACGCGAATTGCGCGCTGTAGGGGCATTTCGTCGCGCGTGTATTCCTGAGGCGCGTGCTCACCGAACCAGCCCACCCTTTCACGCCGCTTCATGCTAATCTGAAGCGGTTCATTGCGACAAAAAAAGAAAAGAAAACATATTTTGAGTTTTTTTATGAAACATCGCGTGTTGATGAAACGATCTGTCTATGAAATGTAGTTCGATGAACTGATTGCACCGCCAATGAGGGGCGACTAGTGGTAGAATTTAGGCGAAACAATTCTGTGAGCTGCCGGGATACTGGACACTACCCAAGAATTACCCCGGTTGTTGCTTGCTTTGCAGTCTTTTTAATTGTATCACAGCTGAGTAGTACCTCTTCACATATTACCAATTGCTGAGATTGTGCTTGTCTACAGAATAAGCTGTGTGTAATAAACTGTTAGGAGATTTCAAAACAATCCCTTGTGTCTGTTTACCTTCCTTTTTGCAAACAACTTGGCGAGGGCACTTGCAAAGAGCTGGGCGAGTGCAACGATGGCCAAAAATCAGCATGACGGCCAACATTGGATCGGGTCGCGCTTCCAGTGTTGTCCAATATTACGCCGGTCTTCGCCAATGTGGGAGCACCTTGGCTGGAACCATGGTTTAGCGATGGCCCAACATTGGCACCAATGATGGGGCCAACATCGGCTGGAACGATGGCTGAACGTTGGCCCAATATTGGCACCGATCACTGGGCCAACATTGGAAAGGGTAGCGCTTCCAATATTGTCCAATATTGAGACCGGTCTTTGCCAATGTTAGGCCAATGTCGGACCGACATTGGTGTGCTGCCTGGGAAAGGCGCATCGCCCCCTTTTTCGTCTCTTCTCGAGGATCGCCCTTTTGTTTTGATTAACGAAGGGGCGTTTGAGAAGAAGCTTTTTTTTTTGCGCTTTCGAGATGGCATGGGATGTGCCGGGCGCGAAAAAAAACAACAACTTGTGTTTTGTCGTACTGATTGAAAAATCCAAACACATTGACACGACTCTAAGCGGTGGATCACTCGGTTCTCGGGTCGATGAAGAACGCAGCCAGCTGCGAGACTTGGTGTGAATTGCAGGACACACTGAGCACTTACTCTTTGAACGCACATTGCGGCTTCGGGCCTTCCCGTGGCTTCGTCTGTGTGAGGGTCGGATCATATATCAAGAGAAGAGAATTTGTTTTCTACCTCGTTTTGACTGTGTCGGATCGTGGGCAGCACGCAGTTTTATGCTTTCTTGCGTTGCGTTTTCTTTGAGCAAATGCACGAGTGGTGCGATTGCACGCGTGCGCTTAACCAGTCCTCCTCCTCCTACGAGTTTTTATCGAACACTGCATGGGAAAACGAAACTCGATGGATACCGTTTGTGGAAAATCCAATACCAAGAAAATCTTTCGCACGTTGAACGGCGCTGTGACGTCGGTGCGTTAGAAACGGAGATTTGAAACGGTTTCTTTTCGATCGATTCTGTTTTCTTTGGCGTGGATGTTGTTCGAGTGGAAAAACCGTGGGACGGAGTTGGCGTTGGCGCGTTGAAACGCGGCGTCGGCAAATGTAAATCTCGTGGCGTTGATTTGCACAAAAAAAAGAAAAACGCTTCTGGGAGGAAAGTTTTTTGCGTCGTAGCCTTCCGTCAGTCTAAGACCTTCGCGTCCCCGATGAATACTGGAGCCATCCAGTAGGGGAATGCCGTTGGATTGCGCGCTTTCTTTTTTGTCGAATCGAAAGCGATGCAAAGCGTGTGTACAACAACTGTTAGTTCGCCATCCTTTTGTGTTTTTGACATGTGGTAAGGAGGCGAAGTTTTTGTTGGAAAGCGCACAAAATAAATTGTCGACCTCACATCAGGCGAGACAACCCGCTGAATTTAAGCATATCACTAAGCGGAGGAAAAGAAACCAACAGGGATTCCCTTAGTAGCGGCGAGCGAAACGGGACCTAGCCCAGCACCGAATTCCTCGTCCTTGCCGGCGATCGGGAAATGTGGTGTATGGGAGGTAACGTTCCCG